>NC_031967.2:84563903-84623410 GCF_001858045.2 Oreochromis niloticus | reverse complement strand
ACATTGATATGACACCACAGCCATGCTATCATTGCTAACACTGATAACAGCATAAATTGAATTAAATCGGGACTTGATGAGAACTGTCGAGTATCACTAGAAATATTATAAACAGTCGTCTCCATACCACAGTTTGCTATCAGTAAACACCGACGGCATTCACTGTTAGCATACCACAGCCATGTTAGCGTGTATAAACGATAGTTAGCATATATTAGCACAGGTATCAATAAAGGACTACCGTATTAAACACTTTTACTAACCTCAGGCAGATGGACAGGCGCTCTGCAGGTGGGATTGAGCGCCTGTAGTTGGTGTCTAGGCGGGCGATTCTGGGACCGACGCGGGACAGCAGGTCCTCAAACTGGCGAGTGAAAGACGGTGATATCGCTGAAATCGGCCGTCATCCAGGCGCAGCTCCTCGAGCAAGTGGTGAAACTCACAAACTGCTCACGCCTCTGGAGGACCTGATGGACCCAGGTACGGCGAGGACGTCCTTAACGCCGCTGCTCTGCTCTCCACAGAAATAGAGAAGGGAGACTCTCTCTTCAAACGCTAGCTCGACAGCTGCCATCTAGCAAAGATACTGTCTGCACAACTTCTCCCACATCCCTCCACATTTCCGTTCACGCCGTCAAAAACAATTTACGCGCGATGATTTTCTTGGACACCTTGAATGTGCACGCGTCAAATTAGGGCGTTGGGGCGTTTTCGCTCGCGCTATCGCGTTCCGGTTGACACACCGTAATATGATACTGCTTTCACGTCAAAAAATTGTCATAAATAAGTCTCCAATAACACCAGAAAAAGTCGCCAGATTGTCGCTAGTCGCTTTTAGAAAAAGTCCTAAGGGTCTGAAAACTCGCTAATATAGCGACAAATCGCTAAGTGGCAACACTGACAGCGTCTGCAAATCGGCTTTCATCTTACCCAGACTGTAAGCTGTCATCTGTGAAGCGTGACGTGTTGTTTTTACATAGTTAAAAGAAACATAGTCAACAGCTGCTGACATAATGTGGATCGAAGATCCATAATTGGCCTACCTGTGGTTGAAAGTCTCGATAATGCACGGCGTTCACCGGTACACCGGCTTCTGCGAGTGTGACTTTATTTGAGTGATGAAAAAATAATAAAATATAATTTTATTTTTATATTTCAATATCACAATAATCTTCCAATTTAGAAGTACAAGTTTAAAAAAAAAGAAAGAACTAACATAAATAAAATACACTCAGCTAGAGCTGGGCGATATAAGATTTTTCATATCACGATATGTTTTTCATTTCAGTCGATAACATATATATCACGATATAAGCCAAATAACTATATTGTAAGATTAAATGTGCCGTTGCTCACAAGTAAATGTGAAATAATTAGCAGCTTGTTTTAATTAAATATTATTTCCCATAATAAGTCAACAGGTAGATGTACTTAAGGAACATGAGACTTCAGTTCAGAATAAATAAGGCAAATATTGCAAACTACACAAAAGGTAGCCGCTAAAGCGTTTAGTTTCAAATAGAACAAACAAAACAGACCACTAAATTGTCAATTCCACTTAGAAACAAAATTTTAATTCTAAAAATAATCTTAGGTCGTTTACAGAGAACAGACAAAATTGACTAACTTTTGTCAATATCAAATAAACTGAGAACTAAAAGGAATTCTCAATCTCTCCTTGTTGCATAGCTAGCTTTCAACAGTTTAACAGTTATTTAGTCTGACAAAGCCGAATGACGAATTAGCGCTTTCAGTCAGAGATTGAGCATGCACCGCTTTATTGTATTTCCAGACTTGCTTTCGGCACAATTTACAGTGCGCGCTACTCTGTTTTTGTCAGACTTGAAATAGCCGAAATACCTTCACACTGCGGAACTTCTGTGGCCCTTCCGTTCGACAAGCTCTCCGGAATTGGAACCATCATCTGTTTCTCTTCGGTAACCTTCGCTCACGCTCTCGGTTGATTTTTCTCTAGTCGGCAAACTCATTTCCTCCATTACCAGGGCGGCACGGCTGCAAAACAAATACACATGTGCGCCTGGCAATTGTGCTGTACGTAACAAGTCACGTGACGTGCCGCTGCGGCTGTGATTGGTTCAGCTCTGCGCTACTTAATTTGGATTGGCTGTTCTTTTTTTTTTTTAAGAGGACAAGAGAGATGAGGCCTATTGCAATAGTTTAATTTTCTATCGAGAAAAAGTTATTCGCAGTACATATCTTATCGTTTTATCGCCCAGCTCTACTTCAGCTAAATACTCTAATTTTTTTCCCAAACCACGCGGAGCCGCAGTGTACGACTAAAGAGCCGCAGGTTGCCGACCCTGGTTTAGTTAAACGCCCTAAATAACAGTTGAAACTTTGCACTTAAGTCACATGTTAACGTTTATCTAAACTCCACTGTGGTGATGTACAAAATGGTGTGACTGTCTAAGAACTGTAGGAATAATAATCCAGCATCTAAATCTTTTATTTCACAGCTCACAGGTGGAGGTGACGTATCTGAGGAGGAGGAGGAAGGCTGGCAGAGGTCTGGACCACTGAGGGAACAGAGGCAGCAGGAAGGCTTCACTCAGAAAGGTGCAGTTCTGCAGCACTGTATACATTCAAGATTCGAGAAGTTTATTGTCTGCAAACACAAATTGTTACTCAGAGCAATGAAATTCCTACTTTAGAGGTTCCCTTCACACAACTAAAAGAAAGTAATAATAAGTAAAACGGTGCTTCTTAGATCTTGTAGCTTATGTATGAGTGTAAACATAATTTAAAGTGCAAGTAGTTGCAACACTGTCACAGTGATAATATATACAGAATATGCAATATTAAGGTGTATATGTAGAGATATGTGCAAAAGTGCAAATTTACAGTTATGGATAAACAGTTGGTCGTAGTCAGTGATTCAGTAGCCTGATGGCCCGTGGATAGAAACTCTTTTTTTTAGTGTGGTTGTCCTCGCTTTCACACTCCTGTAGAGTCCGTCAGATTGTAGGAGTGTGAATCACGTGTGCTGTGGGTGGATGCTGTCCTTGGTGGTCAATAATCATCTCCTTAGTTTCTCAGCAGTTAAGGAGAGATTATTTTCCATGCACCAGGACACCAGCTCAGCCACCTCTTCCCTGCAGGGCTTCTCCTCACCAGAAGTGATCAGGCCGACGATGGTTGTGTTGTTAGCAAACTTAATGATGGAGGTGTTGCTCTTGGAGGGACACAGTCATAGGGGAAACGGTGTACAGGGGTGGACTGAGCTGGGTCTAATGTGTCTAGGATAGCTTCTTTAACACACGTTATAACTATATAATATCATGTTATTACAATATACATAATTATCACGTTGACACAATGATATCATCTCAAAACACTTGACGGCTGCTTTTCTGAGGTTATTCCTCTCAGAACCTTGCATACCTCCATCGAAGTCACAGTGAGTGAAGAGCTCTGTGCTGCCTCTGCTGGTAGAATCCAGAGGTGGGTCGAGTATCCAAAAATGTACTAAAGTAAGAGTAGCATTACTTTAAATATTATTACTCAAGTAAAGTGAAAAGTTGTCGTCAAAAAGTTACTCAAGTAAGAGTAAAAAGTACTGGTGAAAAGACTACTCAAGTAGTGAGTAACTGTTGAAATGTCCGATTTATTTTTTTAAATAAATGCTATCAGACAAACAAAACAAATAATATACAAATTTAGTATTTTCAAAGGAATATATGTAAAATATCAACAAAATAAGGCACAACAATTCTAATTTCCAGATTTCAGTTTTTCACAACATAATCCTTTTAATCAATATCTACAGTAAATAATATAAATATATAAACAGTGCAAACAATTTCCAGTGACAAGATATGCTGTAAACTTTATATTAATTTTTGCTCCAAATGGAGACCTGTGGAAAGATGTAAGGTTTTCAAAAGATTTAGGTCTGGTCATTATAGTGCTGTATACACTGCCAAGCTGCAGATGTTTGGCAAGAAGATTGATCACACTGGAGATGTTTTTACTGTTTACTTGTTGAAAAACAAATCTTGTCATTCATATCCCGCACAAACAGTTTGCAGTGAATTCCAGATTAAGTTTAAAATAAGAACGCATGCAAGGCTAAGCAGTGCTAGCCAATAGATCCTCCTGTTTGGCTGTTACTCTGGGAAAGACGAGAAAGACAGTGATGGAAGCCGTGACTTGAGCTGCAATGTAGCCTCTTAATCTCAATTGTACGTTTGTACAATAATTATCACGTTCGTACAATATAATATTTATATTGTACGAACGTGATAATTATGTATATTGTAATACATGGTATATATAGTATAACGTGATATAGCTCTATTTTCTTTTGCCTGGGTGGCAGCTCTATGCTTCTGTATCCGAGGCTTTTCAATGTGGCCTCACAAATTATCATGACTACAACAGCCATGAAAGAGTTGGATGGACATTGCTGCTCAATCACAGCTGCCTGGTTAATGTTTTCATTAGTAATTTAGCAAAGTTGATGGTGTGTGTGTGTTTCTGTGTGAGTGAAAGACAGAGAGAGGGAGATCAAGAGACAGATTTTAACCCGCTTCCTTCGCAAGCAATCGAGCAGTTATTACCGCCAACAAAGCGCAGGCCCGGTACATAGCTGCCATAACCCCAGCAGTACACTGACTTCATTACTGAGGTTATATTTATCAGGTTTTTATTTCCTGATGTTCGTATGTGTCCTACGTGTTTCAGTCACCAGACATGAACAGAGATGAACGCATTAGTTCGTCGCAGATCAAAGTGGAATGAAAGTGATTGGTTGAACATGTGTTCGTGATCTGTGTTGTCTGCATTTTCATCAGTGTAAGAGACTCAGCAGCAGATTAAAATAACATTTATACATTTAATAAATCACCAAATGAATACACGCAAGACAAGATCGAACCTGTTCCGACAATTGGAGTTGTATTCCCTCAGCTGCAGACTCGCTGCTGTTTAAATGTTTGAGAGGAAGATTAGATATAAAGCAAACGTCAAACATAGACTCAGTCTGCGTTCACATTTGATATGAGGCCAGGACGTATAGTGGCTGTGTCCTGTTTTAGATCATACATGTAAAATTGTTGTCTGACCTCCGTCGATCCAGCCGCTCAGAGTCCGTGGTTACCATGGTTACTGTATAAGCAGCTGTAATTTAAACAGCTGGCACAGCGGAAACTTACCGCGACATGAGGGTTTATGTTTGTCATTGCAAAAGAACTGTCTGAATGGTTAACTGAAGTTAACTTGGATAAATTATAGTTAAGGAGTATCACAGATTACTAGGAATGGGTATCGTTTAGGTTTTATCCGATACCAGTACCAAACCGGTGCTTAAACAGTGCTCGAACCGGTGCTCAAACCGGTGCTTAAAGAATGGAGAACACAAAATTGGTCCAAAACCTCTCATGTTCAGCTGTTTTTTGTAAAAAGATAACAATGTTAGCCTTTTCTGCAGCTATAGGGCATATATGGTATCACTCTTGGCTGGAAGCAGTGCTTAAACAATTGAAAAAACACAAACTTTGTCCAAAAACCTCTCATGTTTAACTGTTTTTCACTTTTTCTTTGGTCATTTTAGCCTTTTTGGGCAGGGTGAAGGGAGCATCTGCCATCAAACAAGAAGACAGCCGCATGTAACTACGGTGGTGTTTGCTAGTTCACCTTGCGTGCATTAATGCAATAATGTGTTTAGCGTACTCAACGTAAATTACACATGAACACATTAAGCTACTCACGCAGAGGAGAATGGCTGCTGCTGCCATCATCATCCGTCATCATTTCTGCTACACTGGCAGGGCTAGGGCCAGGACTGTACTCTTCGGGTTCTTGGGGATGTTGTTTGCTGTTGCAAACTCTGCTCCTCTCGGTGGAAACGCGCCTTCTCTTTCTCTTTGTATAAAACATTTTAAAAGTCAGTTTAATCTCAAAATTTACTGTTAATCCAAACACACCAGATAAAGAAAAGCGAATGGTTCAGTCTAACACATGTGCCAGTGAACCATTAAACGTCTGTAAGACTATGCAGTTATGAAACGTAACTTTAACCTCAGCCAAACTGATGTGCTCAGTTGTAATAAAACAGCAAAGTAAACGTGACCGACAGACAGAACCTGAGTGAATTAAGTCCAGTGTTGAACCACTCAGAGCTAAAACTCAGGTGAGGTTTCAAAGCTGTGTGCCGGTGAAGCGCTTTGTAGGGCAACAAGCTCCAGCAGCTCTGCGCTCGGGAAAAAAACTACATTTACTTATCTTGTGCAGAAAAATGTGCCGACATTGCGCCGACTGCCCAGTTAAACTGTGACTATACCAGGTAACGTGGGCCTGTTTCTTGAATTAGCAGCAGGTGTTAAACAGCTGACAGGTGAGGAGGAGGATGAATGCAGGTAAACTGAGGGCCTGTTGAGCTGATCGCTGGTGTCGTGAGAAAAATGTCAGCTCGTTCTTTATGTTACTGAAGCACAGACACAGAAGACCAGGCGGAAAGAGACGATCTTTCGGTGAAACTGAGAATCTGCGAATGCAACATGTGGAATATGTAAACAAACATATTCCACATGTTGCTTTGAGCTTGTTACACTCTGTCAGCTGACTGTTAGCAGAAATAGTGACATCTCTGAAACATCTGAGCACTTTTGTAAACGCAGGGGGTGGGTTCTGATGATCGATTCATCGATTAAATCGATTCTAGCTTGGATAACGTGATATCGATTCATTAAAATCCTGAATGGATTTTTAATATAAATTTATTTTGCCCGAAAAGCCAGAATCTCAGGTTAACCTCACAAATTTTCAACAACCACCAAACAGCTAAACAGTAAATGAGAGCAGGTACATGGATTCTGCACAAAGACGTAAACACAAAGCGCGGAACCACCGACGGATCAGAATCAGTGAGATGTCGCCTTTCTCACGGTCGGGGCTGAAGCCGACAGCTCGCTGATTCTGATCTGTCGGCGAGTCCGTGCTTTGTGTTTATGTCCTTTTTGCACTGATTCTAAAGCTGTTAGTTTTATCTCTCTCCAAACAATATTGACTGAACCAGCAGCAAAAGAAGATCCAAACTACGCTTCACATAAACATCGTCATGAATTCCCTCTTACTTTTGCTCTTTTGCTTCCACCACGATAAAATCACACTTCATGCACAGCTCTCTCTGTGTCTCTCTCTCTCTCTCTCTCTCTCTCTCTCTGTACTTCAAGAACAGTTTCCCATCTAAAAATCTTTTTTCTGCATTATTCATTTGCTTGTTACGCACAAGTCTACCGTTGTTTACAGCGCTGTCGGACACTGTTTTTTCCTTTTACTTCTGAAAAGAAGCCTCATTTCTGCCGTTCAATAGGCTTCTGAACAAATTTAAAATTTAAAAATATGCAAAATTGCAAAACACTTAGCCGTGTCTCTAATAAAACCTCTGTAACTTTGCTCTGCTTCACGTCAGCAGCATCAGGTAATGTTTAAATGTTGATTAATAGTTTTCTTTCGTTTTTGATCTACTGCAGAATATTTTTATAAAATCCCAGGAAAGTCGCCTTTGCGTTTTTCTCTGTTTTATCCTCAGCTACTTAACAAGTAGCATGACAGCATCTGCTGTGATGCTTACACCTTTGATAAAGTCTTGCAAGTGTCAGTTTTCTTTTTATAGATGCAAAAATATGGAAATGTACTGATGCATGATCTGAATTATAATATTTCTGACTGTCTGAGGCAAAATTTCCCCGAATCGAATCGTGGATCGAATCGATTCTAGAAATCAGTGATGATACCCAGCCCTAGTTCTATGTTGACAACCTGACCAGACGTGACGATTACGCCACTACATTCACGGCTAAAACACTATTAAAAGTGTAGTTGGTGACAGAAAAACGGGGCATTTTAAAACTTTACACCACCACCATTGCTGCCTGTGATTTGAAATGCATTCTGGGATACCTGGCTGCCCCAAGTCCACACAAGCAATCGATTATCTAGGATCGACCTGTCTTGACTTACTTTGCACAGCAACTAATCAAATGTTAGAGAAGCTGCAGTGGCAGCGTTAACCCCGCCCACTTAGTTTGATGGGTGAGGCTGACAGATAAAATTATTTCAAGGCGAGACATGAAGGGGACAAAAGTGCCAAATGAATTAAATAAATAAATCATTAAATAATTAATTAAAACTATCAATAATTATTTAAATGTGTTATTAATTAATTAAATATGTCAATAATTAATTAAATGTGTCATTAATTAATTAAATGTGTAAATAATAATTAATTAAATGTGTCAGTAATTAATTAATTACATGTGCCGTAAATAGTTATTTAATTAATTATTGCCACATTTAATTAATTATTTAATGGTGTATTTAATTAATTCATTATGTCAGTCCTGGCGTTCCATACTCGTTTGGGAACCACTGCCTTAAATAAAAGTTGAAACTTTGCATTTGAGTCACATGTTAATGTTTCATCTAAACTGGACTGTGGCGATGTACAAAAAACAAAAATGGTGTCACTGTCCAACAACTGTAGGAATAAATAAGCCCGTGTCTCATCTTTTATTTCACAGCTCTAAGGTGGAGGTGACGTGTCTGAGGAGGAGGAGAAGGAGAGGAAGGTTGGCGGAGGTCAAGACCACTGAGGGATCAGAAACAGCAGGATGGCTTCACCCAAAAAGGTGCTTAGAAGTAATCACTGTGAATAAAAAAGGAGCATTTTCTAAGTTAAACACGGCAGCATAGGAAAAGAAACCACATGATGAAGTGCTGCTGCTTACTGAACAAGAGAAGGCGAGACAAAATAAATAAATACCAGAGCAGCTTTTCTCACTGGAGCATGGAGCGTGCTCTGGACCTGAAACTTGTTTGTGGGGCTGGACAATGGAGAGTTTGTATTATATACTGATTAAGAATGAACATTTCAATCAGGAGTATCACTCGACTTTTAGCTGGGAAACACTGTAACGTCTCTGTTGTTTTTGCTCATCCACAGTGTGCTGTCCTTGTCTCTCTGTGCTCCTTTTTACCTCTTCTCTTTCCCCCAAATCCCCAACTCTGAGCCCGTTTATGTTGGATGTTCCTTCCTGTTAATAGGGGGGTCTTTCTTCCTACGGTCACCACGAGTGGCGCGTAGGGTTGGAAAACTGCTGCTCACTCAGGCTGAAACAGGCAAAAGAAATGCTGCATCCAAAAACATGTGGGAACCAAAGCAGTGAGATGCATACATACAGTCGAGGCCAAAAGCTTTGAGAATGACACAAATATTAGTTTTCACAAAGTCTGCTGCTAAACTGCTTTTCGATCTTTGTCGCAGTTGTTTCTGTGATGTACTGAAACAAGCACTTCATACGTTTCAAAGGCTTTATCGACAATTACATGACATTTATGCAAAGAGTCAGTATTTGCAGTGTTGGCCCTTCTTTTTCAGGACCTCTGCAATTCAACTGGGCATGCTCTCAATCAACTTCTGGGCCAAATCCTGACTGATAGCAATCCATTTTTTCATAATCACTTCTTGGAGTTTGTCAGAATTAGTGGGTTTTTGTTTATCCCCCCACCTCTTGAGGATTGAAGTTGCTTCTTTGCTGCCCTTCTTGACACCAGGCCATCTTCCAAAAGTCTTCGTCTCACTGCACGTGCAGATGCGCTGACACCTGCCTGCTGCCATTCCTGAGCAAGCTCTGCACTGGTGGCACTATGATCCAGCAGCTGAATCCTCTTTAGGAGATGATCCTGGCGCTTGCTGGACTTTCTTGGACGCCCTGAAGCCTTCTTAACAAGGATTGAACCTTTTTCCTTGAAGTTCATGATGATCCTATAAATTGTTGATTTAGGTGCAATCTTAGTAGCCACAATATCCTTGCCTGTGAAGCCATTTTTATGCAATGCAATGATGGCTGCACGCGTTTCTTTGCAGGTCACCATGGTTAACAATGGAATAACAATGATTTCAAGCATCACCCTCCTTTTAACATGTCGGGTCTGCCATTCTAACCCAGTCAGCCTGACATAATGATCTCCAGCCGTGTGCTCGTCAACATTCTCACCTGAGTTAACAAGATGATTACTGAAATGATCTCAGCAGGTCCTTTGATGACAGCAATGAAATGCAGTGGAAATTTTTTTTTGAGATTAAGTTAATTTTCATGGCAAAGAAGGACTATGCAATTCATCTGATCACTCTTCATAACATTCTGGAGTGTATGCAAATTGCTATTATAAAAACTTAAGCAGCAACTTTTCCAATTTCCAATATTTATGTGGTTCTCAAAACTTTTGGCCACGACTGTACATGTGAACCAGACCATGTTCACACGTATGACTCCATCACGTTAGACGCCTCATATCACTCCTCACTGATATGCATAAGTACGTAATACAGGGATGTTCCAAGAAACAATATTTATTTTCATTTCTTTAGTTGAATCTATGAAAAATGCCACAGAAACAGTTTGACAGCATAAAATCGTATTTTGCACAACAATGTGATTTCCAAAGAGCAGTCAGCTGAAGGGTGTCATTTTGGAAAAGGGTGTTTCTGGGAATAATAAAACATAGATGACTTTTTCTGACAGCATTTCATTTGGACATACTTACAAATTTTAAACTGTATATGATCAAACACAGTCGAGCATTTTAAATGTCTTACATATAGAGAGTATATGGCTTCTACTCTCTAAGCCATAAGTACAAGTCATAGTTCCATATTTAGTTCCCATTACCTGAATTTTGTTCATCAGACTGTAGCTTGTGAATAAATTGTAATTGTGTCATTTTCTTTTTATATAAATGTTTTGATGTGCACTGACACAGATTCATATCTGAGCTAGCTCAAGGTGAACGTACTGTTGAATGAAGTCTCATGAGATTTAAGTCAGTTTGATAAACCTGACTTCTGGAAGTGTCACCATGTTGCCTGTACACCTGAGTTATAATCTGTTTGTCTTTTTCTGTTGAATTAGGACAAGATGGGCAAAGAAATGTTGAAAAAACACAGATGTCAGCAATGTGAGAAGGCTTTCCACAACCTGAAGCAACTAAGGAGTCATCAAAAAAGTCACACTGAAGAAAGATTGTACAGCTGTGATCAGTGTGAGAAAACATACAAAACAGTACGCACACTAAATGTTCATAAGAAAACGCACAGTGGAGAGAAACCACATATGTGTCAAGAGTGCGGCAGTGAATTTATCTCATTGGGAAACTTATCGACTCACATTCAACGGTATCACACTGGAGAGAGACCGCACCATTGTCAGCAATGTGACAAAGGGTTTGTCAACCGAGGAGAATTAAAGAGTCATCAGAAAGTTCACACTAGAGAAAAGCCATACAGCTGTGGTGAGTGCAGCAAAAGTTTTTCATGGGTTTCCAATCTTGTCCGTCACCAGCGCATCCACAGTGGGGGGAGAGTATTCAGCTGTGAGGAGTGTGGAAGGAGTTTCACTCGGTTAGATTCTTTAAAGGTGCACAGAAACCTCCACACAAAAGAAATGATTTTCTCCTGTGAGCAGTGCGGTAAAGCTTTCTCTTCATTAACTAACCTTATGAAGCATGTTGTTATGCACACTGGAGAGAAATTGCACAGATGTGATCAGTGTGGGAAAACATTCACCTCGCCGCAATACCTGAGAGTCCACACACGTATTCACACTGGAGAAAAACCATACAAGTGCAGACACTGCGACAAGACTTTCATTTCACAGACTCCCCGCAGAGTACATGAACGCATCCACACTGGAACAAGACCGTACAGCTGTGAGGAGTGTGGAAAGTGTTTCACTCAATTAAGTAGTTTAAAAGTGCACAGAAACCTCCACACAAAAGAAAAGATTTTCTCCTGTGAGCAGTGTGGGAAGGTCTTCACATCTCATAGGGCATTTTATTATCATAAAAGGATCCACAGTAGAGTGAAACCCTACAAGTGCAAACATTGTGAGAAGTCATTCTCCACATTATCGTCCTGTTCAGCACACGAGCATGTCCACAGTGCAGAGAGAGCCTACAGTTGTGGTGAGTGTGGAAAGACCTTTTCAAGGTCCAGCTACTTAAAAACCCACCAGTGTTGGCACAAGCAAGAGAGAAAATTTAAATGTGACCAGTGTGAGAAAGCTTTCTCACTATTGTGTCACCTCAGGCGTCACGTCCTCACGCACACTCGAAAGAAACGGCAATAATGTGCCCAGTGCGGGAAGAGATTCAAAAGGGTACAAAGTCACCGCTGTACTCTCACTGAAGAGACGATCTGAAAGTGTAAATGCTGTAAGCAGACCTTCACTGAGCAGTTATGATGTCAACATACTCCATCTTTCTTTTATTATATATTATTATATATTTTTATAACTTTTACCAGATCCATAAGTTTTTTTTAAAAGAAAGTTTCTTTTAAACTAATTCGTTTTTGACTTGCTAAGAATAAATATATTTTTTGTTTATTACTATCTGAGTTTTGGTGTGATAAAAACATTTTCTTGAGGTTTTCATTATATGACACTTGACATGAACTTTTCTTTGAAACATGGATACGAGTTGTTTTAGGCACATTGTTCAGGCCTACATCATTATTGTGTTGCTGTTGCGTTAATAGAACTTCGTTTTGAGGCAGCTGAAGTTGCAGATGTTGCAGACTTTGTAAAGTTACTTTGATTTTAACAAAGTGTTACACAAACTGAGGTGTTTGTTTAAACTGTTTTTGGAGGTCCAAACATGACCGGCCAAAGTGTTTGTTGTTGATCCAGTAACTGAAAATGATTTGTTATTATGACTCAGAGAGGACCTAACTTCTGCTGTGAGTGACGTGGAAATACTGACTTAAAGCTTGGATGTTTGTCAGGGTTTTGTTAACTTATAGCAATGTTGATAATAATAATAATAATAATGATAATTTTGGACCTTGTGTTTAAGTTTTTGCCTTATTGGCTGCTGTTCAGTCATTTCTAACATGAACTGTTTATCTGTTTTCAATGAATTGCCAAAATATAAATAAACAAATACAATTTTTAGGAATGCTTGGACTCTTCTTTCTTCTGAACAAGCATTTCTATAACTCTCAAATGGTATAAGGACATCGTTTCTTGCCTTCAGCTCAGAGAATCGTCTAGAATCCAGATCTATGACATTGAGATAACTCATCATTAAAAGCATGAGGACTTCTGATGTTAATGATCTCACCCACTCCACCTATTTCCACCTCCCTGTCTTTCCTTTCACTAATAACATGTATACAGTCTCTGAATCGTCATGTCTTTAACACACAAAGGTACCGAGAGCTGAAAACATCAGCTCACAAAGACATCTAGCAGCTGCAGAGCCTTAAATTATTGTTGTCATTGCTGTGGATCTTTACCTGATACACTGACTTGCTGCTGCAGCTGTATCATCCACTAGGCCCAGGACCCTCCTGCTCCACCAGGCCCAGGATCCACCAGCAGCCACCAGGCCCAGGATCCACCAGCAGCCACCAGGCCCAGGATCCACCAGCAGCCACCAGGCCCAGGATCCTCCAGCAGCTGCTAGGCCCAGGGCCCTCCTGCTCCACCAGGCCTAGGATCCACCAGAAGCCACCAGGCCCAGGATCCTCCAGCAGCCACTAGGCCCAGGATCCTCCAGCAGCTGCTAGGCCCAGGATCCTCCTGCTCCACCAGGCCCAGGATCCTCCAGCAGCCACTCGGCCCAGGATCCTCCAGCAGCTGCTAGGCCCAGGATCCTCCTGCTCCACCAGGCCCAGGATCCTCCAGCAGCTACTAGGCCCAGGATCCTCCAGCAGCTGCTAGGCCCAGGATCCTCCAGCAGCTGCTAGGCCCAGGATCCTCCTGCTCCACCAGGCCCAGGATCCTCCAGCAGCCACTCGGCCCAGGATCCTCCAGCAGCTGCTAGGCCCAGGATCCTCCTGCTCCACCAGGCCCGGGATCCTCCAGCAGCTACTAGGCCCAGGATCCTCCAGCAGCTGCTAGGCCCAGGATCCTCCTGCTCCACCAGGCCCGGGATCCTCCAGCAACCGCTGGGCCCAGGCTCCTCTAGCAAGGCACCAACAAGTAAATCGACAGTGACTTCAACGGGCCATCACAAGGTAATACCAATCTCACCATTTTCAAAATGCCGCCTAAAAAAGCAAACCCAGGAGTTGAAGAGGAGTTGGAGGAGATTAGGAAATCACTTAATTTCATGTCTGATGAACTGAGCAAAGTGGCTAAACAACAAGGTATGCTACATGACCTAATGGATGAAATAAAACAACTAAAAAACTTGATAAAGGAGAAGGACAAGAAAATAGACGACTTGGAACGGCGACTCGAGGATCTTGAACAGTACACAAGAATGGATGACTTAGTCATAAGTGGACTGGAGACGCAACACCGAACCTATGCCAGAGTAACAGCTGGCGGAGGTAAAGACGGTGAAGATGCCCCGGTTGAGGAGCTGCAAACGCTTGAACAGCAAGTGATAAAATTCCTTCAAACGAAGAATGTAAGTATTCAGAGCCATCATATCGCAGCATGTCACACGCTCCCCAGAAAAGACAGTAAAACAAAGCCAGCAATTATTCTTCGGTTTGTGAGTCGCAAAACAAAGATTGAGTTACTGAAACAGGGTAAGAAGCTAAAAGGGACCGGTGTGTATTTAAATGAACATTTAACAAAAAAGACTGCTGAAATTGCAAGACAGGCACGCAGCCTGAGAAAACAAAATAAGATACAAGCGACATGGACGAGGAACTGCAAAGTAATGATAAGACTAAATGGCACTCCAGAAGAAGCGAAAGTTGTGATGATAAGAGAACTCAAAGACTTGGAGCAATATAAATAATCAGGAATCTGCTATGGAATCTATTGGAAAAGTGACGACTGGATAATGAACAATGGGTATGGAAAGTGTTTCTGGCCTTATGGCTCAAAAAACAATGGGAAAAACAACAACAAAAACACATAAATGACAAGTTTGGACACAGATTATAGGTTTCCATTCAGAGATATTGAAGAGGAAGACTTTGATTATGAGAAGGACTGTCAAGGAGGTTATTTTGCCACACACGCTGAGAAGATGAACTTCAAAATGTTTAACTATGCAGAGCACAACATGCATGACCCTGAAACTAACATTGACCCAGATAATTACTTCTACAATAACAATAATAGTACTTGTGAGTACTATACAGATGACCAATTTAATATGAATATTAAAATGGCAAATGCATTGTCAGTCATACATTTCAATAGTAGAAGCCTGTATAAAAATTTCTCTAAAATTACGGAATGTTTAAGTAAGTTAAAAAAGTTTAATATAATTGCAATATCAGAAACATGGCTCGATAATGAGAAAGTTAGTGAAATGGGACTGGAAGGATACGAATTATTTACAATGAACAGGGTGAATAAAAAAGGAGGCGGTGTTGCTTTATATGTAGATAAAGTTTTGAAATGTAGTCTGATTGAATGTATGTCAAGCACCATAGACGACGTATTGGAATGTGTTACTATTGAAATCCATGTTGAAAAAGCTAGCAATATAATTATAAGTTGCATCTATAGGACACCAGGATCATGCCTTGACACATTCAATGAAAAACTTGCTGCTATGTTTAGCAACCTAAATGATAAAAAAGTGCAAATAATTTGTGGTGATTTTAATATAGATTTGCTAAACCCAAACGGACATCAGAAAACAACAGATTTCATCAGTACAATGTATAGTAACTGCCTTTTCCCTGTAATTATAAAACCAAGTAGAATAACAATTGATACAGCTACATTGATAGATAATATATTCACAAATAAAATTGACCATGAAATAGTAGGTGGACTTCTTATAACTGATATAAGCGATCATCTTCCTGTTTTTGCAATTTTTCAAAATTATTTTGGGATTAAAACTAAAAAAAAGAATCAAACATTTGATATGATACGACATAGAACAACAAGAGCCATTGCTGCCCTCCAGGTGGACTTAAAGGAACACAATTGGAATGAGGTTTTTGCAAATGAAGATTCAAGTAGTGCGTATGATGCATTCCTATCAACTGTAATTTCACTATATGAAAAACATTGTCCTTTAATGAAAATCACTAGAAAGCATCACAGATCAAATAAGCCATGGATCACAAAGGGGATAGAAGATGCATGTAAAATGAAAAATAATCTATATAAGAGATTCATAAAACTGAGGACAAAAGATGCTGAAATAAAGTACAAGTTATATAAAAATAGATTAGTAAATATTATAAGAACAAGTAAGAAGGAATATTACCACACATTATTGGAGCAAAGCAGAAGTAACACACAAGAAACATGGAGGATATTAAATAGCATAATCAAAAAGGGCTCAAAAAATAAGAATTATCCAGACTATTTTAAAAAAGATAAAGATATTGTGCTTGATAAAACTAAAGACATTGTAAATGAATTTAATGATTTCTTTGTAAATGTTGGCTTTAATTTAGCAAAAGAAATTCCAGAGTCAAGAAATAATAATGACCTAAATAAACATATTACTCAGAATGTGTCCTCCATGTTTATTGGTGCTGTAACTCATAGAGAAATAATTAACATTGTGAAGACATTCAAAAATAAAAAGTCCAGTGACTGTTTTGGTATTGACATGATGTTAGTTAAAAGTATTATAGAATATATAGTGCAACCTTTCGCATACATTTGTAATCTGTCCTTTCGAACTGGTGTGTTTCCCTCACAAATGAAAATAGCAAAAGTTATTCCAATCCATAAAAACGGAGAGAGATGTCAGTTTACCAATTACAGGCCAATATCACTACTCCCACAGTTCTCAAAAATTTTAGAAAAGTTATTTGTTAATAGACTTGATAAATATATAGAGAAGCATAATCTCCTAAGTGATAACCAATATGGCTTTAGAGTGAAAAGGTCCACTTCGATGGCAGTGATGGAACTTGTAGAAGGGATATCTAATGCAATAGATAATAAGGAATATACCGTTGGTGTTTTTATAGACTTAAAAAAGGCGTTTGATACAATTGATCATTCTATATTAATGAATAAACTAGAGAGATATGGCATAAGAGGGATAGCATATAAGTGGATGAAAAGTTACCTGGATGACAGATATCAATATGTTGAAATCAATAATGTAAAATCTAATCAGTTGAAGGTAACTTGTGGTGTTCCTCAGGGCTCTGTGCTGGGCCCTAAATTATTCATATTATATATAAATGACATATGTAGTGTTTCCAAACTGTTAAAATGTGTATTGTTTGCTGATGATACCACTCTGTATTGCTCAGGTAAAGACCTAGAACAGCTTCTGACTACAGTGGAAAAGGAGTTAAATATATTAAAAAACTGGTTTGATGTAAATAAGTTATCATTAAATATAAAGAAAACAAAATTGATTATTTTTGGCACTAGACAAATGAAAAATGTATCTAAAATCAGGGTTAATGGAATTGAAATTGAAAGAGTGTTCGAAAATAAATTTCTTGGAGTGCTAATTGATGATAAGCTGAGCTGGAAGTCTCATATAAATCATGTGACAACAAAAATGTCAAAAACCATTGCTATTCTCTACAAAACAAAGCATGTCCTGAACAAAAAATCATTATACACACTTTATTGTTCTCTGTTGCTTCCATATATGACTTATTGTCTGGAGATATGGGGTAATGCATATAAAACAAATACTCTTCCTATTTTCAAGTTACAAAAAAGAGCTATAAGAATTATAAATCAATCAAACTATATAGAACCAACTAACATTTTGTTTATTAATCTGAATACCCTAAAATTTTATGATTTAGTCGAATATAAAATGGCACAGATAATGTATAAAGCACAAAATAACTTGCTTTGCCGCAGTACTCAGAAGCTGTTTAAAGTCAGAGAGAGTCAATATGACTTAAGGGGAACAGATGTCTTTAAAACAAACAAGATAAGGACAAACATAAAGCAGAGATGTGTTTCTGTTAGAGGAGTTAACCTGTGGAATAGTTATGACAGTGATTTGAAAAGGTGTAGTTCATTTTCCTTGTTTAAAAACATGTTTAAAAATAGAGTATTAGAAAAATATATTAATCAAGAATGAAAAGAGCAAAAATAATAATTCTGAAACTCTTGATTGTTTTGCTTTGATGTAATTATCTAAGGTGGAAAATTTTTTTTGTTTGTTTGTTTGTTTGTTTTTGCTTTGCTTTCTTTTATTCTTTGCTTCGAGCCCTGTGTACAGGAGCTGCATGCAAAAGATTTTTTGTTAAAAGGGTTGGCATAATAAGCAAATGCTTCAGCCAATACCCTTTGATTAGCCTTGTCTCATGATTTTTTTGCTTTTTGGTAATCTTTATTTTGTATTCTGTATGCTAATCAATAAAAATCAATCAATCAATCTTGGAACACCGCGACATCCTTTCATCTCGTGGGTTCACACAATGTCCAGATGTGTGACCAAAGCTTTGTTGTTTTGGTTACAGTGTCTCTGTTAAATTAGAGACCCCCACCCCCCCAACCTGTTTTTTGCACCGTTTTCTCTGCATCACCAGGTGAGAATGCAAACATCAGCCTCTGCAGGGCTCAATCAGGTCTGTTTTAGTTAAACTCTTTTGAGAATGGAGCGAGTAATGGTCCAGTTGTTTTACAGCTGTTCTAAATCAAATGGATCCATTCAAACAATGTTAGACATGCTGCATGTGTGATTTCAGACATAATCTGCAGGCAAAGCACAGAATGGAGGTTTCTGGAACATCTTCACCGACTTCCAAAAACTTAAAGATGTCTGTAGACCCGTGGCACAGTACAGGATATAAACCAAAAGTAGAGGGAGAGTGGTTTGACATGATATCAGAATCTAACCCACATGTGTTGCTGTGTGGTGACCAGTGTGTTCCCAGACGACTGTGCTTCAAAAAAAGATGGTTTGGTGGTGAGAAAATAAATAAAAGACCTGCTTTTATAGCTTAAAAGAAAAAAACAAACAAACAGCGTGCTGACATGAATATAAATCAAATGTTTTTAATTAGTTCTGTGTACATTAAGTTGAACTGAATTGTGAATAAAGCCCAGAGACATTGGTGATGCTCTTTAATGACATCATCAGCCTCCTCATCCAATCCATGCTCAGCCTCTGAAGTTTGGGTAGACAGGTCACTTCCTGCAATCAGAGAAGAAGAAGATCAGAAAGGAAAAGCTGATTTATTTTATGAAACGTTTAAAAGACAAGTTTGATTAGTCCGACGTCTGCCATCATGTGACTGATTATTGATTTACTGGTCAGTGAATTAGTGTCACCTGTGGCTCTGTGTCAATGCAAAGACACCATAAGAAGAGTGGAGATGAAGTACGGACAGAACACCAGCAGGTAGCACGAATGCAGCACGCCTGAGCCGGCTTTACCTGCACAGAGAATCTCAGCTGTTCAGCTCAATATGTGGATGAAATAAGAAGTAAAGTCAGAGTTATCAGCTTACCAGTGACTGTGATATTAACCAGGTTACTGATGGTACCATTACTGGACTCACACCAGTAAACTCCAGTATCGTTAGACATCAGAGTACCGATGCGACAGGAATGACCATGTAGCTTTCCCCACCCATCTCCACACTGTCAGGACTCACAGTCAGACGACCTGTGAGGAAGAGGTCAGAGATTATTCACCACTAAACTTTTGGGACCGCTGCGCCCCCTGGTGGCCTGATTTGATCCTAAAAAAGAATTTTTTTACCAGTGTGATGTTATAGAGCTGCAGAAACAGGACTGAGGTTTCCCCTCTGCTTTCACTGGTGGGTGAGAGGAAGTGGGCAAATTCTACAAATGTCATATAAAGATTTAACGACCCACTACATTTTAGTTCATGTTAGCTAGATAACACTCGCCAAGTGGTTAAACTGCAGGAATTGGAGTCATTTTTTGACCAGGACATGTCCTTCAACGCACATATTAAACAAATATGTAAGACCGCTTTCTTCCATTTGCCCAAAATCTCTAAAATTAGAAATATCCTGTCTCAGAGTGATGCTGAAAAACTAGTTCATGCATTTATTACTTCCAGGCTGGACTACTGTAATTCATTATTATCAGGATGTCCTAAAAACTCGCTGAAAAGCCTTCAGCTGATCCAAAATGCTGCAGCAAGGGTACTGACAGGGACTAGAAAGAGAGAGCATATTTCTCCTGTTTTGGCTTCCCTTCATTGGCTTCCTGTTAAATCCAGAATTGAATTCAAAATCCTGCTCCTCACATACAAGGTCTTAAATAATCAGGCCCCATCTTATCTTAATGACCTTGTAGTACCATATCACCCTATTAGAGCACTTCGCTCTCGCTCTGCAGGCTTACTTGTTGTTCCTAGAGTATTTAAAAGTAGAATGGGAGGGAGAGCCTTCAGTTTTCAGGCCCCTCTTCTGTGGAACCAGCTTCCAGTTTGGATTCGGGAGACAGACACTATCTCTACTTTCAAGATTAGGCTTAAAACTTTCCTTTTTGCTAAAGCATATAGTTAGGGCTGGATCAGGTGACCCTGGATCCTCCCTTAGTTATGCTGCAATAGACGTAGGCTGCCGGGGATTCCCATGATGCATTGAGTTTTTCCTTTCCAGTCACCTTTCTCACTCACTATGTAATAGACCTCTCTGCATTGAATCATACCTGTTATTAATCTCTGTCTCTCTTCCACAGCATGTCTTTATCCTCTTTTCCTTCTTTCACCCCAACCGGTCCCAGCAGATGGCCCCGCCCCTCCCTGAGCCTGGTTCTACCGGAGGTTTCTTCCTGTTAAAAGGGAGTTTTTCCTTCCCACTGTCGCCAAAGTGCTTGCTCATAAGGGGTCATCTGATTGTTGGGGTTTTCTTTGTATTTATTATTGTGCTATCTACTGTACAATATAAAGCGCCTTGAGGTGACTTTTGTTGTGATTTGGCGCTATATAAATAAAATTGAATTGAATTGAATATGTCTAGTAGAAGTTGAAATAACCCCTTCTGATTGTCGTATGCCTGGGATATGGTTCATACTGTCTTTCAGTTTAAGACGATATGCTAATAAACGGCTCGGCTTTTCTCCCATTTCCCAATGTGCAATATCAGCCTCCTGTACTCTGATACCCCCAAATAAAATCCAGTGCAATCAGTTGCCTTCAGAAGTCACCTAATTAGATCATAGAGCTCACCTGTGTGTGATTTAGTCTCATTATAAACACACCTGCTCTGTGACGGCCTCAGTGGCTTGTTAGAGAGCATTAGTGAACAAACAGCATCATGAAGACCGAGGAACTCACCAGACAGGTCAGGGATAAAGATATGTTTCAGAGTCTTTATTGTCATTGTGCTTTAAGAACAATGAAATTGTGTGCAAACTGGTTCAAGTAAAAAAAAAAAAAAAAAGAAGCACAATTTTAAGAGGAAAAAAAAAACAATATCTTGTCTATACTACTTTTTTTTTATTTAAACTACTGTATATAAAATGAACAACTGTGATCACACAGTGATTTAGTCCTTAGAGATATTGCACAGTTAACAATGTTGTATTTTCACAGTGGTTTATCCCCTGAGTACATTTATTAATGAACAGCCCTGGTTTATGTGCTGTTTCTCAGTCTGTTAGATTTTGCTTTAATTGTCCTGTATTGCCTTCCTGAGGGTAACAGCTGGAACAGGTGATGCGTGGCGTGGGATGTGTCTTTCAGGATACTGCAGGCTTTCCTGTGGCAGTGGGACCTGTGCAGCTGCTTCAGGGAGTGAAGAGCACTGCAGATGATCCTCTGTGTTGTGTTGATGACCCTCTGGAGTGATGCTTTTTCCTGAGCAGTACTGGTGGCAAACCACACTGGGATGCAGTATGTCAGTGTACTTTGAATGGAGCGCCTGTAGAAGGACACTAGCAGTTCCTTGGCTAAGGCGTTGTTCTTCAGGATCTTCAGGAAGTTGAGTCGCTGCTGTGCCTTCTTGATCATAGCTGTGGTGTTTGTTTTCCAGGATAGGTCACCATGCAGGTCCAGGAACTTGAAGTCAGTGACCCTCCCCACACAGTCCTCATTGATGTTTATGGGCTGAGGGTCAGATTTGTTCCTTCTGAAGTCAACAACATTTATTTGGTTTTTCTGGTGTTGAGAAACAGGTTGTTTTGGCTGCACCATTATGACAGTTTTTCCATTTCGTCCCTGTATGCAGACTCATCTCTCCCCGTGATGAGCCCGATCACAGTTGTGTCAACTGCAAACTTAACAATAGTGTTGTACGGGTGGATGCGGGTGCAGTCGTGAGTATATAGTGTACGGCAGGGGACTGAGCATACATCCCTGAGGGGAGCTGGTGTTGAGGCTGAGGACAGGTGTGGCGCTACTTGGACTCTCTGTGGGCAGTCACTGAGGAAGTCCTTGATCCAGAGACGGGTGGAGTGAGGGAGGTTATGTAGTTTGATTACCAGCCTATCAGGGATGATGGTGTTAGAAGCTGAGCTGAAATCAATAAAAAGAAGCCTGGTATAACACTGCTTCTGGTTTTTTGTTCTAAGTGGGTGTAAAAGCAGTTCAACTTCTCTGAGTGCAGCATCACCATCCACAGCTTTGGTTCTAGGTTTGTAGTTGGTGATGTTACAGACGCCACACCTGCCTTGAATTGTTACTGTGAAGGTAGTCCTCAATTTTATTTTTGTAGTCCAACTTAGCCCGTCTGATGCCCCTTTTCAGGTCTGCCCTAGCTGCAGTGTACACTTCTGCATCTCCAGACCTATAGGCAGCGTTTCTACCCTTCAGCAGGGTCCTGACCTCTGTTGTCATCCAGGGTCTTTGATTGGCATACACCCAGATATGTTTTTCAGTAGTGATGGTGTCTGTGCAGTGCTTGATGTAGGACAGTACAGAAGTAGTGTACTCTTTCAGGTCTGGAGATTCAAATATTCTCCAGTCTGTTAGCTCAAAACAGTTGTTTGGAGGCCCCTTCAGGACAAGTGTTCACTGTTTTAAGAAAAGGGGGGTCGGGGGTCTCTTTTCCTGAGGGGGTGTAAGCTGGCAGCATAAACGGGGATATGTGGTCCGACTGGCTCAGATGGGGTCTTGGTACGGCCCTGAATCCCTGTTTAATGCAGGATTTGGCATTAGCGTCCAGAGCTATATACACTGCCACTGCTGAAGAGAACTCCCTGTGGAGGAAAAAAGGTCTGCATTTAACCATCAGTAACTCAGTCTGGTGAGTGTTGTTAGCCCATTGTTCACTGATATAAATGCAAAGACCCACCTCGTTGTTTCTAGAGTTCAGGTTTAAATTTCAATCAATGTTGTTGAATAATTTTGACCTATTTTCTGCTGTTTATTTATAATTTTTTTTAATATACAAAATTACGTTCATATATGTTTGTCGGTTTGGAGGGAATGTCCCCAAACATGAATAAAAGACTTCAGAATTTATTTTTCAAGTCTGAGAGAAACTTTCTAACGTTTCTGTTGTATCAGACCATCTTTTTGTACAACTCTTTATAAACTTAACTGCAACTTCTTTTTTGTTGTAAATATTTTTATTGAAAAAAGAAAACAACACAGTACTTGCGCTTACCAAAATACAGTTAACCTTTCTTATTTTTCCTAAGTAAATATACTTATATACACTAAGACAAAGACACCCCCCCCCCCAGTCCCAAACGGATCAACACAACCATGAAACATATTGCAGGAATATAACAGTAATAGAGGTACATTTATAAGAAATAAAGGGTTGCCACTTGTGGAACAATTTGGCTGTGCAACCTCTCAACGTATATTTAATTTTTTCAAGTTTAAAAAAACAAAAACATGACATCTTCAAGCCACTGGGAACGGTAAGATACTTAACAGACTTCCAGTGCAACAATATTAGACGTCTCGCTAATAGGGATGTGAAAGCTATGATATCCTTTTGGGTAGAATCAAGCGGAAGTGAACAATCCCGAATGTAGCAATCAGGGGACAAGGATGATAAGTTAACCCCAAGAACAGTTGACATAATAGCAAAATACCCTGTCCAGAAACCTTCCAGCACAGGACACAGAAAAAACACGTCGTTAAGGTGACAAGGCGAGCCATGACATTTATCATATTTGTTTTCCACTTCTAGATAAAATTCAGAAAGTCTAGATTTAGAGAAATGTGCCCTGTGTATGACCTTAAATTGAATAAGTCCAAGACGAGCACAGGAGGTGGAAGACCGTACCCTCGCTATAGCCTGTTCCCAAGACTCCTCATGTATTTGAATTCCTAGTTCCCCTTCCCATGTACACTTAAGCTTAACATTTGAGTGGTTGCTAAAAGACAGTATCATAGTTTCGAAATGGTTTCTCTGTGATGAGGAATAAATGACCTACTTATTGAACAAAACTGCGGTCTCATCCACACGAGGCGTTCAGTAGAACCACGTTATTCCTAAAATAAATATTATTTTTTCTAACTGCGGCTCTAATGCTCCGTCCTTCCATAAAAAGTCTTTAATCTTCAGTTTTTTAAATGAGTCACGTGGTACGACCAACTCGCGAGGAATCGATACATCATCAACACAAACTTCCACGCGCACTCCGAAGCCTCACCGCTCCGCGGAAGGATACACCGCACACCGACTTCACCGGTGTTCTGAGAAACCGGAGCAGCCTCGCATCCTCGTGCTGAGCCGGAGGTAGGTAGCACGTATACGCCCCGCTTCCTCGTGTAACGGGCACGCACGCACGGCACAGTAGACACAAACTAATGGCTTGCCATACAAACTGAGCTCAGATGGGAAACGTGTTTTTGTTTTGTTTTCCCCCTCTGTCGCGTTAAATAGTGCTACATTTGTAAAGAAAAAACGCTCCGGGGAGAACAGGAAATTGTCATGCTACCATACTTGTGGGGACCAACAGTCACTAACGAGGACAAAGTGTCTGTCCTCACGAGTTTGAAGCTATTTTGAGGCTGAAAATGTGGTTTTGGTGTCAGGATTACAGTTAACATTATGTCAATGAGATGTCCTCACTAAGATATAAAAATGAGTGGTCGCGCGTGGGTTGCTGTGACCTCTGACCCTTAAAGGAGCGGGAACATTAGCTGGTGTTTTCCTGCTGACCTTACAGGCTGTAACTCTGACCTCTGTGAACTCAAACTAGGATCACAGAGATGTGTCTGCAGTCTGAGTCTGTCGTCTGTGTCAGGTCTCCACACAGCGCACTTTTTGACAGTTTGACGGTTAGCTCTTAGCTCAGTGCAAAACAAGGAGCTTCTCCACACCAGTTTGAACCGGTCAGATAGACGCACACTGTGCTATAAACTGTGAGCTGCGAAGGGAGGTGTGCTGTTGCTGTTGATCCTCGAGCCGCAGGAAGGGCAACACGCGGTGTTTAATGCTCAATCAAGAATCTCTTTATTTCATACAAACACTGAGCATTACAATCGTCTGGACAGGAGATGTGCACAGAGAGGGCGTCTTGCAGATCTCAAAATGTCCGACAGTTTCACTCATTCTTATAACTTATAACCCCCACCTTGGTCATAAAAACATGAACCTTCACATTCTTTCCTTACCCCCAAGAGTCTAAGTTACAACCTTGGCTCCCTGTTTTACTCCTATGGGCTCAAAATGTGGTCATAAATATTTTGTACTTGTATAAGCATTTCACTGCATATCGTACTGTGTATGACTGTGTATGTGACAAATAAAATTTGAATTTGAAATCAGGATTTGTATGTGTAAAAAGAATTTGTGTGTGCGTAAAAAAGATTTGTGTGTGGACTTAGCCCAAAAAACCCCCCTGCAAGTTACAAGTACGAATTTTGACCCTATTTTTCTTCCTTTCATCTGATTGGTCAATGTCATGTCAATCACAAATGTAATAATCCAATCAGAGAACAGATGGGTTTGGCTGTCGGAGGGGCACTTTTTTTGAACTGCAGGTCTTTGAAGGGAATAAATGCCCTTTTACATGCCAACCCAGCGTTTTCCTTCATCACCACGAAGGAAAACAGTCTGTGGTCGTCCGAGTTTGGTGATTTTTGTGTCACAGGTCTATGTGCTTAATACAGGGACTTCCACAGCCTTTTCAACAGCGCTGCGGACCGCGGGGGGGCGGGCAGTGTTTTGGAAATGACAGTTTTCATTACAAAGCTTTCTTAGTTATGAATTAGCATACATATTTTTATTGAACATTTGAAGAACTAGCAAAAAAACCCCGAAACTCTTGTAGAGGACATAAAGTCAGAGATAGAAACGACAAGGAGCAGGTGCATCTAGTGCAGGTAGAGCTGCTGCAAAAACCCATAGAGCTCAGCAGCCAGCGCAACAAATTCTGGATCCTTTGCTTTTAGTTAGCATTAGCAGCACATCCTGTGTCCGATGTGAAAGGACTTTCATGCTGCGCGCTGTGACTCACAGCAATGGTCCCGGGTCAGCCCTGACTTTGTGTTAAACTAATCCTAAAGTAATAATGGTATTTCTAACCACTGATATACCACAACTTTATCCTTTCAACAGCTGCTGAAGGTTAGGGGACCTAGCTGCTATCGGATATTTATATAGAGATCCTCCAGCTTCAAACTGTATTACCCTTCAAGGACCTGCAGTTCAAAAAAGTGCCCCTCCGACAGCCAAACCCATCTGTTCTCTGATTGGATTATTACATTTGTGATTGACATGACATTGACCAATCAGATGAAAGGAAGAAAAATAGGGTCAAAATTCGTACTTGTAACTTGCAGGGGTTTTTTGAGCTAAGTCCACACACAAATCTTTTTTACGCACACACAAATCTTTTTTACAAGTACAAAACTGATTTACAAGTACAAAATATTTATGACCACATTTTGAACCCATATACTGCTCCTGTGTGAGATGAGGGAGAATCTCTCGTGCAGTATGTTCTTACGTACAGTATTTCTTTCATAAATCAGCAGTATATTGTACTATGAAACAGTGTAACTCATTCACAGTCATAAATCAGCAGTATAGTGTGATATAAATCAGTGTAATTCACAATTTCTAAATCAAAAGTATAATGTAACTTACAACACTAGTGATTTCACAATATCTAATCGGAGGTATAATGTAGCATAAAACAGTGTAATAATCTGACAGAGGTCCTCCTCTTAGATGTTGGCTGCAGTTAACTGCTTGCAGGCTGTGGTTTCCCTAACAAAGCTACAAGTTCACTGACTCATCGGCTGATTCGCTCCAGAATAAACGACTTATAGGGGTGAAAATGTTTGAGTGTTTAAAATCGCAGTGATCAGCTACAAGTACAAAGAGTTTTTTGCCTGCTTCCTGTATCGTGACATACCAGGTGAACAGGCCTCATTAGACTGCTGTCAGCTATCCAGTGACTTCTGAGCCTCTGACAATGAGAGACGCCTCGTGACACAGTTTAGTTAAACGCCTTAAATAACAGTTGAAACTGCACTTCAGTCACATGTTAACGTTTCATCTAAACTCCACTGTGGCGATGTACAAAAACCAAAACTGGTGTCACTGTTCAAGAACTGTAGGAATAAATAATCCTGTATCTAAATATTTTATTTCACAGCTCACAGGTGGAGGTGACGTATCTGAGGAGGAGGAAGGTTGGCAGAGGTCTGGACCACTGAGGGAACAGAGGCAGCAGGATGACTTCACTGAAAAAGGTGCTTAGAAATAATCAAACTTTTCTGCAGCACTTCATGAAGAACATTAACAGAAAAAATATATAAAATGTACAAATATACAAACCGGTGTTAAAAAAAGTAAATATGTAAATAAATAGTGTTTTGTATACACAGTTCGGGTTATTGCACATAGAATTTTGCACAGTGGTGATTTATAGAGGGAAATGGGAAAATGGGGGCGGGGACTGTGTTATCGGTGCATGTGTGAGTTGAGGGTGGTTATGGCCTTTGGGAAGACACTGTTCTTGAGTTTTTGTGCTGATGCACCTGTAGCGCTTTCCTGAGGGCAGCAGGTTGAACACGTAAAAACCAGGGTGGGAGCTGTCTTTGAGGATGTTTGCTGCTCTGCTGAGGCAGCAGGAGGAATAAATGTCCATCAGGAAGGGGAGAGGGCAGCCGATGATCTTCTGTGCTGCCTTGACTACTCTCTGAAGCCTCGCTCTGTCCGCCTTAGTGCAGCTGCCGCACCATACTGGGATGTAGTATGTTAGCAGGCTCTCACTGGACGAGCTGTAGAAGATCATGCCCTGCCAAACTTCCTGTGTGTTGTTGCTGGACAGAGAGACAGCTTTTTCCACCAGGCCATCAGACTACTGAACACTTCATAGACACCTCACCCTTACTACTGGAACTTCAACATTATGCACTCCACACTGTATATGAATGCCACTTGTTTTGCACATGTCCAACCACCAACCTCTGTATATTTTATATATTTTATTTTATTGTTTACTCTATTTAATTTGTAAAATATGTATACACACACACACACACACACACACACACACACACACACACACGTAAAAAAACAAAACAAAAAAACCCCCAAAAACATATTTAGTATACACATCCAGTAATGCATACACTCTTATATTGTACATATATTTGTTACTCTCAGATTTAGCCATTCTTATATTTTGCTTGTTTTACGTTGTTTTACGTTATTGTATTTTTGCACAACTCTGTTGCTTGGGAAGCTCGCACACAAGAATTTCACTCGCATGTACTGTACCAGTGTACCTGCACATGTGATGTGACAATAAAAGTGATTTGATTTGATTTGATTTATTCCTCCTGCTGCCTCAGCAGAGCAGCAAACATCCTCAAAGTCAGCTCCCACCCTGGTTTTTACATGTTCAACCTGCTGCCCTCAGAAAAGCGTTTTGTTATAGCAGTGGACAGTTCAAAGTTGCATAGAAAAATTATAGAAAAAACACTGGAATAATATATCCATAAGATACTGCACACAATAGAATAAAATAAAGTACTGTATACAATTAAATAAAATTGAATACAAATGCTATATACAATATGAGTGTAATACAACGGTGCCAGAAAGAGTATTGCACTTGGTTTTATTGCTATTGCACATGTGTGGATGTGTGTGTTTGATCAGTTGGAGTCTGACAGCAGTGGGGAGGAAAGACCTGCGTAATCTCTCCGTCCCACACCGTGGGTGCCGCAGTCTCCCACTGAAGGAGCTGCTCAGTGCTGTCAGAGTCTCCTGCATGGGGTGGGAGATGTTGTCCAACAGTCCAAAAGCTTAGCCACCATTCTCCTGTCACTCACCACCTCCACTGGGTCCAGAGGGCATCCTAGAACAGAGCTGGCCCTTCTGATCAGCCTGTTCAGTCTCTTCCTGTCTGCGGCAGAGATGTTGCCGCCCCAGCAGACCACACCGTAAAAGATAGCTGAGGTCACCACAGAGTCATAGAAGGTCTTCAGGAGTGGGCCCTTCACTCCAAAAGACCTGAGTCTCTGCAGCAGGTACAGCCTGCTCTGACCCTTCCCGTAGTGGGCGTCTGAATTATGAGTCCAGTCCAGTTTGTTGTTCAGATAAACACCAAGGTACCTGTAGCTGTCCACAGCCTCAATGTCCATACCTTGGATGTTCAGTGGTTGCAGTGGAGGATGTTTGTGCCTGCGGAAGTCTACCACCAGCTCCGTGGATTTACTACAGGGAGTGCAGAATTATTAGGCAAATGAGTATTTTGTCCACATCATCCTCTTCATGCATGTTGTCTTACTCCAAGCTGTATAGGCTCGAAAGCCTACTACCAATGAAGCATATTAGGTGATGTGCATCTCTGTAATGAGAAGGGGTGTGGTCTAATGACATCAACACCCTATATCAGGTGTGCATAATTATTAGGCAACTTCCTTTCCTTTGGCAAAATGGGTCAAAAGAAGGACTTGACAGGCTCAGAAAAGTCAAAAATAGTGAGATATCTTGCAGAGGGATGCAGCAGTCTTAAAATTGCAAAGCTTCTGAAGCGTGATCATTGAACAATCAAGCGTTTCATTCAAAATAGTCAACAGGGTCGCAAGAAGCGTGTGGAAAAACCAAGGCGCAAAATAACTGCCCATGAACTGAGAAAAGTCAAGCGTGCAGCTGCCAAGATGCCACTTGCCACCAGTTTGGCCATATTTCAGAGCTGCAACATCACTGGAGTGCCCAAAAGCACAAGGTGTGCAATACTCAGAGACATGGCCAAGGTAAGAAAGGCTGAAAGACGACCACCACTGAACAAGACACACAAGCTGAAACGTCAAGACTGGGCCAAGAAATATCTCAAGACTGATTTTTCTAAGGTTTTATGGACTGATGAAATGAGAGTGAGTCTTGATGGGCCAGATGGATGGGCCCGTGGCTGGATTGGTAAAGGGCAGAGAGCTCCAGTCCCACTCAGACGCCAGCAAGGTGGAGGTGGAGTACTGGTTTGGGCTGGTATCATCAAAGATGAGCTTGTGGGGCCTTTTCGGGTTGAGGATGGAGTCAAGCTCAACTCCCAGTCCTACTGCCAGTTTCTGGAAGACACCTTCTTCAAGCAGTGGTACAGGAAGAAGTCTGCATCCTTCAAGAAAAACATGATTTTCATGCAGGACAATGCTCCATCACACGCGTCCAAGTACTCCACAGCGTGGCTGGCAAGAAAGGGTATAAAAGAAGAAAAACTAATGACATGGCCTCCTTGTTCACCTGATCTGAACCCCATTGAGAACCTGTGGTCCATCATCAAATGTGAGATTTACAAGGAGGGAAAACAGTACACCTCTCTGAACAGTGTCTGGGAGGCTGTGGTTGCTGCTGCACGCAATGTTGATGGTGAACAGATCAAAACACTGACAGAATCCATGGATGGCAGGCTTTTGAGTGTCCTTGCAAAGAAAGGTGGCTATATTGGTCGCTGATTTGTTTTTGTTTTGTTTTTGAATGTCAGAAATGTATATTTGTGAATGTGGAGATGTTATATTGGTTTCACTGGTAAAAATAAATAATTGAAATGGGTATATATTTGTTTTTTGTTAAGTTGCCTAATAATTATGCACAGTAATAGTCACCTGCACACACAGATATCCCCCTAAAATAGCTAAAACTAAAAACAAACTAAAAACTACTTCCAAAAACATTCAGCTTTGATATTAATGAGTTTTTTGGGTTCATTGAGAACATGGTTGTTGTTCAATAATAAAATTATTCCTCAAAAATACAACTTGCCTAATAATTCTGCACTCCCTGTAGTGTTTATCTGGAGGTAGTTCTGCTGGCACTAGTCCACAAAGTCTTGAGTCAGTCCTCTGTACTCCTTGTCGTCCCCATCAGTGATGAGGCCGACTATTGCAGAGTCATCAGAGAACTTCTGCAGGAAGCACTGGGTGGAGTTGTGGGAGAAGTCTGCAGTGTAGATAGTGAACAGGAACAGAGCCAGAACCGTTCCCTGTGGGGCCCCCGTACTGCAGACGACCCTGTCCGACACACAGCCCTGAGTTCTCACATACTGTGGTCGGTCAGTGAGGTAGTCCAAAGTCCATGTTGTGAGGTGATGGTCCACTCCAGAGTTCTCCAGCTTGTCCTTCAGGACTGTGGGAGGAATGGTGTTAAAGGCACTGGAGAAATCAAAGAACATGATTCTCACAGTGCTCCCAGCGGTCTCCAGGTGAGAGAGGGAACGATGTAGGAGGTGAATGACAGCATCATCTGCTCCAATGCCAGGCTGGAAGACAAACTGAAGTGGGTCGGTCCAGTGATGAGCTCACTAGGCACCGAAGCTGAGCCAGGACCAGTAGCTCCAGGGTCTTCATCAGGTGGGATGTCAGAGCCACCGGCCTGTAGCTGTTGAGGTCCTTGGGGCGTGAAGTCTTTGGCACTGGTACGACACAGGAGGTTTTCCAGAGCTGTGGGAGTCTCCCCAGCCTCAGGCTCAGGTTGAAGAGGTGCTCCATCACCCCACACAGTTGGTCTGCGCTGGACCTGACAACCCTTGAGCTGATGCCATCTGGACGCGCAGCTTTCCTGGCTTTAATCCTCCTTAGTTCCCTCCTATCCTGGGTGGTTGAGAGAGACAGGCGGGAGCCTTGTGCTAAGTGTGTATTGGATGCTGTTTTTGGGGGTGGGGAGGAGTGAGCAGGGTGAGGAGGTGTGAAGTGTCTGAGGTGTCAGAGGTGGAACAGCAGCAGTGGGGGTGGGTGAGTCTGCAGCCGATGTTGGAGACTGCCTCATGGCTGAATCAAATCTTTTGAAGAAATGATTCAGTTCATTTGCCCACCTCACATCCCTCCCAGGCAGAGAGTTCTGATGTTTGTGGCCCGAGATGGTTCTGAGGCCTCTCCAGACTTCAACAACATTGTTTTGTTGAAGCTGGTTCTCCATCTTCTACCTGTAGCCGTCCTTCCCATTCCTTATCAGTCCCCTCAGGTCAAGCTGCACCCTTTTCAGCTCCTCCTTGTCTCTAGGTTTGAAGGCCCTCCTCTTCTGCTTGAGGACAGCTTTAATTTCTGGAGTAATCCATGGTCTGTTGTTGGAGAAACACCGCACAGTCCTGGTGGGTGCGGCGTTATCTACACAGAAGTTAATATAGTCCGTAATGCATGTCACCAGGCTGTCGATGTCCTCTCCGTGGTTGTCACAGATCACCTCCCACACAGTCGACTCAAAACAGTCCTTAAGAGCCTCCTCACATTTTGTTCATCAGACTGTAGCTTGTGAATAAATTGTAATTGTGTCATTTTCTTTTTATATAAATGTTTTGATGTGCACTGACACAGATTCATATCTGAGCTAGCTCAAGGTGAACGTACTGTTGAATGAAGTCTCATGAGATTTAAGTCAGTTTGATAAACCTGACGTCTGGAAGTGTCACCATGTTGCCTGTACACCTGAGTTATAATCTGTTTGTCTTTTTCTGTTGAATTAGGACAAGATGGGCAAAGAAATGTTGAAAAAACACAGATTTCAGCAATGTGAGAAGGCTTTCCACAACCTGAAGCAACTCAGGAGTCATCAAAGATGTCACACTGAAGAAAGATTGTACAGCTGTGATCAGTGTGAGAAAACATACAAAACAGTAAGCGCGCTAAATGTTCATAAGAAAACGCACAGTGGAGAAAAACCACATATGTGTGAGGAGTGCGGCAGTGAATTTATCTCATTGGGAAACTTATCAACTCACATTCGACGGTATCACACTGGAGAGAGACCGCACCATTGTCAGCAATGTGACAAAGGGTTTGTCAACCGAAGCGAATTGAAGAACCATCAGGTGGTTCACACAGGAGAAAAGCCCTACAGCTGCGGTGAGTGTGGGAAAAGTTTTTCATGGCTTTCCAGTCTTGTCCGTCACCAGCACATCCACACTGGAGTGAAACCGTTCAGCTGTGAGGAGTGTGGAAGGAGTTTCACTCGATTAGATTCTTTAAAGGTGCACAGAAACCTCCACACAAAAGAAATGATTTTCTCCTGTGAGCAGTGCGGTAAAGTTTTCTCTTCATCATCTAACCTTAAGGATCATGCTGTTGTGCACACCGGGGAGAAATCACACAGATGTGACCAGTGTGGGAAAACATTCACCATGCTGAAATCCCTGAGACTCCACACACGTATTCACACTGGAGACAAACCATACAAGTGCAGACACTGTGACAAGACTTTTATTTCACAGACTCACCGCACAGTACATGAACGCATCCACACCGGAACAAGACCGTACAGCTGTGAGTTGTGTGGAAAGCGTTTCACTTACTTCGGTGCTTTAAAGGCGCACAGGAACCACCACACAAAAGAAATGCTTTTCTCCTGCGAGCAGTGTGGGAAGGTCTTCACTTCTCGTGGCGCATTTGATTATCATAAAAGAATCCACCGAAAGAAACAGCAATAATGTGCACTTTGCAGAAAAGATCTGAAGGAGTACAAAATCACTGCTGTACTCTCACTGAAGATACAATCTGAAAGTGTACTTTTCTTTGAAACATGGATACGAGTTGTTTTAGGCACATTGTTCAGGCCTATATCATTACTGTGTTTCTGTTGCATCAATAGAACTTCGTTTTGAGGCAGCTGAAGTTGCGGATGTTGCAGACTTTGTACTTTGTGTAAAACTTTGTTAAAATCAAACTGAGGTGTTTGTTTAAACTGTTTTTGGAGGTCCAAACATGACCGACCAAAGTGTTCATTGTTGATACAGTTACTGAAAATGATTTGTCATTAGGACTCAGAGAGTGGGTGAGCCCTCCCACTCACTTTGTTTCTATCCCATCTGTTTTCAATGAATCTCCTAAATATAAATAAACAAATACTATGTTCAGGAATGCTTGGTATTTTATTTCTTCTGAACAAACATTTCTGTAACTCTCAAACGGTATAAGGACATCGTTTCTTGCTCATAGAATCGTCTAGAATTCAGAACTATGACATTGAGATAACTCATCATTAAAAAGACGAGGCCTTCTGATGTGATCTTGGAAAACCGCGACATCCTTTCCTCTCGTGGGTTCACACACCGTCCAGATGTGTGACCAAAGCTTTTTGTTCCAGTCTCTCTGTTAAATTAAATTTTACTGATATATGATATGGCATAACAGTTTTTTATATTGTAAAGGTAAAACACTGTGGGAAGGAAAAACTCCCTTTTAACAGGAAGAAATTTTTCGGCATAAGTAGAAAACTTCTGCTGAGATAGTATAAATATCAACACTTTACCGAGTTTTTTTGATTCCTCAGAGGCATCCAATAGAAGACAAAACAATGCTCAGTAGACCATTTAAGACTTTATTACTAGGGAGATGCGTCCTGCATGACACGCTGCCGCGGATCTGAAAATTGTGGTGTGCCCCTAACAGTACAGCATTCCAGTAACTTTCCACAGACAATGTTCCCTCTTATCTATATTTTCCCAGGCAAGCATGAGCGAGAGTCTGCAGCTTTCTACTTCCCAAGGACACATGGTCTCATGCCTTTATTTTTCAGGGCTGTGTCCACTTAATACTACACTATATAACTTTATAACACTTAATAAAAAGCATGGCATTATTGAGGCACAAAGATAATGACAACAATAGTCATAACCTGTTTTTGTATTATTCTGTATTATGGTTTAGCCTCTGGTCCTTACTTGTGTTTTCTTCTTCGTATGGATATTATTGTGTTAGTGTATGTTTAGGTTAGTGTTTAGTGATCCCTGCCCGTGTGTGCCCTCTGTACTCTCTTAGTATGGTGTCTCCGAGGTCAGTCGGTGTGTTCCTGTTTTACTTTGAAGGTCTGTGTCTGACATCGGTGTGTTGTTTTTTGCGTCCTCCCTGTCTCATCACGTCAATGAGGTTCAGCTGTGTCTCCCTCCTGTGTGCTGTTTCCTCGTTTCCCTCTGTGTATATCTAGTATGTGTTCTCCTATGTTTGTCGTCGGTCAAATATACAGATACTTTGTGTATCTCTGGGGCCTGTTCTTCGTACCTCGCTTACTACATCCAAGATCAAATGACACATCCAAGATCAAATCATCGCGCTAACTTTGAGCTCGCTAATCCGGTTCTCCGAACGCACCTGTTGTTGACGATTAGTATAGCTGGATGAAGTAATCTGAGATCACTGGGTGGCTTAAAAGGGGCTACGCATCGATAGTAGAAACATTGATCGGCAACCCTGTGATTGGTCGGCGAAGATGTCGAAGGAGCGCGCGCAGTATCTCACGGCAGCAGACCAAGAACTCTTGATTGAGGGATAGCAGGAGTTTCAGAGTTTAATTAAAACGCAGGGGAACACTGCAAAGGCTGCAAAAGCAAGGAGAGAGGGCTGGCAGAAAGTTGCTGACAAATTAAACTCGTAAGTGATCCGTGATATTACATTATATCATGTGATATTATATTATACCACATTATATTATATTACATCATATCCTCTTTCACATTAGAGCCACAACAGGACCCACTAGAACATGGGAAAAAGTAAAAGTGAAATATAAGAATATTCTACAGAATGGTAATATTTATCACTTATATTGCTTTTAGTCTCTTGAAAAGAGACCCTGAAATAATCTGTTTGTTTATAACAGCAACCAAGAAAAGGGCAGAGCAAATAAAGACAGGTGGTGGTCCTGCACCCCCTCGTCACACCCCTTTTTGTACTGTGACATTTATTGACATTGTGGGGGTTTTATGTGTGTAGTTTGAATAACACTCCATCACTTTTACCTGTTCCCATGCAAGGGGTGACTGAAGCATGCACAGTAAGTCGGGAGTAAGTATATACAGTACAGTAAGTATATATATATATATCTATATATATCTATATATATATATATATATATATATATATATAGAGGGAGAGAGAGAGAGAGAGAAAGGGGGAGGAAGAAAGTAAATAATACCCTCACGGGAGAATCGATATCTCTCTATGAGCACACCGTCGCGCTGAGCTAAAGGATCCTGTCTGTCCCGCAATATACGCTAAATTCTGAAAACTCTCCTTATCAATCTTGCACCTTCCTTGCTCGCGTACAAACGGACAGGACATGGCTGCGACAGACTTCCCAAATCCACCTTCGCTTTTTTAGCCGTGGTCTCTCATCTTGATTGCAGGTAGTAATTTACTATTACTACTCTAAAATATGAATTACATCTGACATGATCTACTACATGTAATAGAATGATTACTAGTACATTTCCCTTTTTTTCGGAAATGACCTGTATGTATCTGTATGAAATCAATAAAAGAATCAAATACTGCATTATCTTTAGTTACATTGATAATATTTATTTATGGTAAAACAGTGGAGAAATGTCGCTCTTGCTTTCATATAACTGCAGCGGACATACCTGAGTGGCCGCGATCTAATCCTGTTTACATAAAGTAAACCTGCTCCCGAGCAGGCTTACTCTTACGGATCTGTTGCTATGACAGCAAGTCCCAGATGAGCTTCGGAGAACCGAACGATCCAAGATCACGCGAAATCGTCAACATTCAAATCCGGCTAACTTACTTAGCGAGGTACGAAGAACAGGCCCCTGGTCTACATTCTCTGTGTCATCCTTGTTGTTCATGCCCTGTGTTCCCCGCATGTGTTTCTCCCTGCATCTTATCCAGCAAGTATGGTTTCAGGTTTTGTTTGTTATATTTTTCCCAGTACAGGTTTCATATTTCTGTCCTCACTTGTGTTTGTGTTTTCACCTGTGTAATAAAGCTCACTCGCATCACAGCTGGTGCCTGCATCTTGGGTCCTTTACTCACAAACCCCACACGACTGCTGCCACCGCCGTGACCCAAACACTTAAAGATGTCTGTAGACCCGTATCACACCACAGGATATAAACCAATAGTAGAGGGAGTTTGACATAATACTGGAACCTAGCCCACATGTGTTGGTGTGTGGTAACCGTAACAGTAATCTAATTACCTTTTTTGCAATAGTAATCCCTTACTTTACTCATTACTTGAAAAAAGTAATCGGATTACAGTAACGCGTTACTTGTAATGCATTACTGCCCATCTCTGGTGGTAACCAGTTTGTTCATTTTATTTTTTGTATTTGTTATTTTTCTTTTTTTAGTTTTTTCAATATATTTTTTAAAAATTCTGTTAAATTGTTTTTCTGCTGAATTCATGAAATATAATTCTACCAAAATCTCACATAAACTAAATCAATGTATTTTCTTTTGTTAATTCCAATAAACTACAGTTTTCTTCTTATTTAAACATAAAATGTATTTAACATATGTGCTATGACTCTAAGCTAATGTGGAATTTTATTCACTTTTTTAAAAAAATCAAGTCTGTGATTTCATGAAAAATAAAAGTGGGAAGATCTTATTTCTTCCATCTCAGTGATTTTTATTAAATGGAATTAAAGATCCTCACTGGTCTTCAGGTGATGGACATGTAAATAAACTGCAGTTTAATTAAACTGGTTTTATGTTTCTGCTGATTATTTGAAGAATAATTCTTCCTACAGTAACAGGTATGCACTGCTCATAACTGAACTTCTGAGCACATCTAATTATATTTACTTTCCAGAAACACTAAAGTCAGACATGGTGTCAGAAAGAAAATGCAATACTACCAAACAACCAGAAGAGGTCAGGATACAGACATTTATGAAAAAACAAGTGGACGCTCACACAGCTGACATAAACACACTTACTATAGTACTGAGGTGGATGATCTAAAAATGATGCAGTGGGACCGACTATCAAAGGATTCCAGTGAGTGTGAATACAATGTCTTGAAAAAGGATTCATACCTCTTTACACATTTTATCACTTTATAACCACAAACTTAAATGTTTCATTGAGATTTTCTGTGACAGACCAACACAAAGTAGCACATAATTGTGAAGTTGTATGAAAATGATACAAATCTGAAGAGTGTGGCGTGCATTTGTATTCAGCCTCCTGTACTCTGATACCCCCAAATAAAATCCAGTGCAATCAGTTGCCTTCAGAAGTCACCTAATTAGATCATAGAGCTCACCTGTGTGTGATTTAGTCTCATTATAAACACACCTGCTCTGTGACGGCCTCAGTGGAAACCAGGGAAGGATGACACAAATCCATGAAATTTTAGACCTATGGCATTAACATCGCATATTTGTAAAGTGATGGAGCGTATGATAAATGAAAGATTAATGTACTATTTAGAAACTAGAGGATTTATCTCTAAATATCAAAGTGGGTTTAGAAGAGGGAGGAATACAGTGGATGCAGTATTGTGTTTGGAACATGAAGTTAGGAAAGCACAAAATTCCTTCAGGCCTGGTGGGTGTGGCCCTGCTAGGGGACTGGCCACACCCGAAACCACACACCTGCTGCTGATCAGGGCTCGTTGGGGGAGCTAGGAGAGTCTTGGAGCTCCCACCGACGCGGGATCACTGCGTGAGACTCCACGTTAGTCATCCAGTTGAGCTTGTTTGTGTGTGTGTGTGTGTGTATGCCCGCGGTTGTATGTGTCCTGACGGCTGCTTCTATTGTGTCCCCAGGAGAAGTGTGGAGCGCCAGACAGCAGCCAGCACGAGGAGTGCTGAGACACGGACTGTTCACGGAGAGACACGACACGGGAGTCAGGGGAAAGCACGGGGATTTATTGTTGTTTTTTCCATACACTGTAAATAAACGCACTGTTTATACACAGAGCACCGCGCCTGGGTCCTCCTTCCCTACACTCCCACGGTCTGCCAGCCAAACCGTGACATAAACAAAGAAAGTGTAGTTGCAGTGTTTTTTGATATAGCAAAAGTCTATGATATACTCATAATAATAATGGTAATGGTAAATGGCCTGTATTTGTATAGCGCTTTACTAGTCCCTAAGGACCCCAAAGCGCTTTACACATCCAGTCATCCACCCATTCACGCACACATTCACACACTGGTGGAGGCAAGCTACGTTGTAGCCACAGCTTCCCTGGGGCAGACTGACAGAAGCGAGGCTGCCATATCGCACCATCGGCCCCTCTGGCCAACATCAGTAGGCGGGAGGGTAAAGTGATGATGATGATGGAGCAATATGGAAGAGAGGGAAAAATATAGAGCATATTGTAAAGAAACTGCAGGGAACAATTGGAAGAGTTGAAGAGTGGTCTTATAAGTGGGGCTTTAAATTTTCAGTTGATAAGACCAAGATAATGATTTTTACAAGGAAAAGAGTTGGTAAGGATGTCAAGCTTAAGTTGTACGGTCAAGAATTAGAAAGGATGAGTAATTTTAAGTTTCTTGGATTGTGGTTTGATGAAAGGTTGTATCAAGAGACGTGTATGCTGCACTTTGGTCAGAGTTTGTGGAAAACACAGCTGAAGGAGGGGAGTGCCATCACTGTCTCCTAAATGTCAGGAAGAAGAGTGGAAATCCATGGGTAGAATTTTACTGAAGCGATTTCATGACCATGGATTTTTCACCTTGCTCCTGTTTTCACAGTGGCACTCATCTTCGGTGAGAATCAAGTATCAGATGATCTGCTGTTTGAAAGTCTTCTCTTTTACCTAAGTCAATCAGATAGGGATCTGATAACAAGGGCTCAAAAAGAAGATCTTTCAGATGAAGTCAGGGATGAAGTGGTGGATCTCATGGATCGCCTGGATGTATCAGTGCTTCCAACCAAAGAGAACTTAAAAGGCCTTCTTCTGAAAGTCGCACACAAACAATTAATCTAAAAACCAGCATATGCCGCAGAGAAAATGTCCTTAGTTGCAAGCCACTTTTCAAAGCCCACAAGATGTCCTACTAATGTATGAAGATAAAAAGCCAACAACGAGAAAGGTTTTGAAGTAGCTTACTGCCTCTCCCACCACTCAGGCAGAGAAGCAGAGCTTCAGATTTCTGCACTAGTACATCAGAGGACTTGACGATACAGGACTGAGAAGGATGTTCAGGTTTCTTACTGGGTCAGATGTCATCTGTGTTGACAAGGTTGAGGTACTGTTCACGCCTGTGGATGGACTGGCACGACGACCTGTGGCACACACATGCGGCCCTCTTCTGGAACTACCATGGACATACACGTCCTACCCAGAACTACGAAATGAACAGGACAATGTTTTGGCTGCTAAAAGCAGGGGGGTTGGGAAGCCCATCTGTAACCGGAAGGTCGCCGGTTCGATCCCCGGGCTCTCTGTCCTGGTTGTTGTGTCCTTGGGCAAGACACTTTACCCTACTGGTGTTGGCCAGAGGGGCCGATGGCGCGATATGGCAGTCTCGCTTCTGTCAGTCTGCCCCAGGGCAGCTGTGACTACAACTGTAGTTTGCCTCCACTAGTGTGTGAATGAATAGTGACATTGTAAAGTGCTTTGGGTGCCTTGAAAAGCGCTATATAAATCCAATCCATTACTATTATTCATCATGTTTAAACCAAAGAATGAAAGGTTTGCACTAACATTGAGGGGCTATGAAGTTTGTTTCAGGGAAATGTTTTATTAGTGTTTTATTAGTAACCTCCCAAAAAACTTTTTTATATATATATTTGAATTTTTTTCAAAAATTGTGGATAACATCAATTTGTTTCCACCATGAAAAATGTAAATTTCAGTTTAAAGTTTCATACTTAAAAAGTTTTACTAGTTTAAATGCTAATTATGTTTAATCAGTTCATATCGTTAGCAGCAAGAGATGAACTATGCTTATAATTACAGTTATAATTAGAGTTCTTATCATGTGTCAAGGTCGTTTCCACAGGTCTGTGATACAGTTTTGTAGGATACAAGATGTCTGCTAGAAGGGATGTTTTGTTTAGTAATAATTCAAAAGATTTAATATTAAATATTTTCAAGTATCTTTTTTTACCTTTCCACCAGTCATTTGTTTAGAACATATTTTAAGGGAATAACTTTGGAAGGCAATGTGTTTGATGCAATAGTTGACTGGAACAAAAGACACAGAAAATTGGGACATAAGTTAAGTTTTTTAGTGCTTAGCAAGAGTCCGTGTTTTCTTCTCCTTGAACACAAATAAAAACATCTAACAGTGTTTGTTAAATAATGCAGAATGTTTATATTTGCCAGTTTACAAGAAACAATGTGCACAAAACAAGTTGCACAATGTGTTTAATAAAATTGAAAACAATATTTCATGAATGAGAATGTATAGGTTCAACAGTTTAAAAACAGAAATCACATATAATAGAAATTCAGTTATAAAATAATTGGAAATGCCAAAACGTTGAGATTCTTCAATGCATTTTGCGTATTCAAGCATTTCCTTCAATGTTCTAATTTCAATTAATAAACAGGTGTCAAATGTTTTCTTTAGCTGGGAAGCAAACACCTGGTTTTTGCATAAATGTCTCAGTCAAAATATTAAAAAAAGAAAAGCAATAATAATACAAGGACCTGGTTTAACCTCCTAAGACCTGAACTCTTCCATGGCATGCATTTTTAATTTCTCTTTTATATTTGGGCTGATTGGAACCTGATGAATGTAAAAACAAAGAATCACCAGATTTTTTTTTTTTTACCCGATTTTTGTTTCTAAGAAAAATGAGAGCCACATATGAAGACATTCGTTTGAAATTTTGATAAAACAGAGGGAGTATAATGTCCTCGTAAGTGGATATCAGGCCCTTGTGCAGCTAAATTTAGTATTTTGGTCTAGACAACTCAAAATGTGATGTCCACATATGTGGACGCCAGGTCCCAGGAGGTTAATTTTGATTCTTCACTGGAGTACATAGATTTGGTTAAATATATTTAGACATGCTTGCTTGCTACTATCTCGAACCGAAAATCCAAACAAAATAATAATAATTGTCTTTTCTATTGTTTATTGCACAAATAAAACATTGTACCAAAAAATATGTTCATAGAAAATTCCCAAAGCCCAATTATATTTAGGTCCTTCGGTATATAGGCTCTCAGGAAGAGATACAGTTCAATGGATTCATCTGCTGTGCTTGGACGTAAGAATTTCTCTGACATTATAAGGCAACACAAGCTGAAAACGGTTTCATCACAGGTATAAAGTCCTCTCTGTTGGCATTCTTGTTTACAAGCATCCGCTACCTCCAGAGGAACCTCTTTCAAATGATCCTGTCCTCCAAAGAGATGAAGGATGGTGTACACGAGAATCGGACGTCCACTTGGAGCAACTGCATTTCTGTTTCTGCGTATTATGTGGGTGTTCCACATATGTGCAACTTGCTGCAGCTCTTCCTGTTAATTATTAACAATTAACATATATCAGTATAACAACAATTTTCTCTTGGCTCAACATTTTACCCAAAAGCACCACACAGTGACAGTCAGAAGAAGAGAGTTCATCACAAATACTCAACAACAAGAATAACAGTGGTAGACACGTGATACTGTGGAAAATCTAAAGTAATTATTAAACCTGAATTGTTATACACAGTGTGATATTATCTTTCTGGCCAGTGAAATATGCATCTTTTCATATCCTGAACACAGTGACAATAGGGATGGTGCATAATGGGTGTTAAAGCAAACTTTTTATTCTCTCCCCGTGTCTCTTTTTCTCTCTAACACACACACACACACACACACACACACACACACACACACACACACACACAATGACTCATTAAAAGAATATAAACATGGTTACATACCTCGATGACTTTCAGGTGGGACTGCCAAATAGTGATAGTCGACTAGTCACGAATTATTTGTGCGATTAGTCGACTAATCAGATCATGAATCCATTGGACGTAAAACGTACAGCTTATTGCACCAGCATGCATCTGCTCTTATGTAACTATCATTAGCTTACAGATTAAGTGTTTAAGGTATGTGCTAACTAAAAATAAAGGCAAGATGATAGTTTATTAAATTTTAATGAAATTTGCAGATTGTTTTCGTGGAGTTTAATAAACTCAGCCGTCTGATCCTTGCTATCTAAAATATAACAGGACACCGGAATAAATTCTCGAGCATCTCACACTTCTGATAATCAGTTGTCTGCTTGACGTTTATTCAGCTGTGTAAAAACTGTAACTTTAATATCAGCCAAACCGATTTACTCAGGAACAAATAAAATACTAAAAAAGGCCAAACAATAACATTAAATTAGTCGTCGACGATTTTGATAGTCGACGTAATCGTGACTAGTCGACTAATCGTGGCAGCCCTACGTTCAGGCACGTAAACAATATGAGCTGCTTGTCCAAAAAACATCCAGAAAAGCAGTCATTGTCTTTTAGTTCCTGGAGACGATTTGTCCAGTGCTGAGCATGATGTCGTCTCAGAAAGGCCCACCAGCCTTCAATACGCTGATTGTGATTGCTGGATGCAGTAATAACAGTTTCTGACGTTCAGATCTATAGTCCATCACAAGAATCGTTGCATCTCTGCCATTATGACATTTTCTGTTCCCAAATCAGAGCGAATCCTAGCAGGTGTTCCCATCCTCTTTTCAACTTCTGCTATGAAGTAGCCAGAAGACTTTGGGATCATTGTTTGTTGAATAGGCATGAAGCCAAATCATAACTCTCGAAAAGCCATCAATGGCTCCATTTATACAGATTCCAAAAGGCTTCAGTTTGTCATAGGAGTCAACATGTCATATGAAATTTGGTCCAGGATTTACATACATTCGTCGCATTAGGCGATTTCTGCATCGTTACTCAACACCAGAAGGGTCAAGATATTTCAGTAAATGTCTCTTAGTACTCTGCGTGACAACATAACCTGCCTGAATGCAGTTCAGGTGGTGTAGTTTATATCCATGGAGCCTCCCGTGTCCCTCCAGTTGATCAATAAGAAATCCTGCCACCTCAATCGGATCGGGCTCATTCTTTCTCCTGTACAGTCCCATGCGTTTTAGGTTTCTTCTAAGTGTCCACATGCTTATCACAATGCTGTCCAAACTGCTCAATCACAGCAAAATCTCCCCATGCCTAACCCAAGAATAAAATAGAACTTAATTAATTCCAATAAATGAGCCATTTTCTTGCACTCTGATCTGCACTGTCACCCACTTCACTGTGTTTTACGGCAATATATCATGCTCGAACAATAAAAGATATGTTATAACATGAAAACTTTATTGTTCAAACAATCACGTTCATACAATATAATATTTATATTGTATGAACGTGATAATTATATTGTACGGACCTGATAATTATGTATATTCTAATAACGTGATATTATGTTGTTCAAACATGAAAAGTATCTTGTTAGAACAATAAACTTTTCATGTTATAACATGATATACTTCTATTTTTCTTTTGCCTGGGTGGCAGCTCTACGCTTCCATAGAAAAGGTTGGTTGCTTTAAATATTTAGGTATTTGGTTTGATAAAAGGCTTACATGGAAAACACAAATTGGGAAAATAACTGAGAAATGTAAAAAGGTTCTGAATATTTTTAGGTGTTTAAAAGGTAATGACTGGGGTGCAGATAGGACAGCATTACGAGCTTTATATGTAGGTCTCATTAGGTCAGTTCTGGATTATGGGTGTCTGGTTTATGGTTCAGCAGCTAAAACTTTGCTAAATGACTTGGACAAAGTTCAATATCAAGCTTTGAGGTTGTGTTGTGGGGCTGTTAAGACTACTCCAGTGGCCGCTTTGCAAGTGGAAATGGGGAAACAACCATTAGAACCAAGGAGACGTTAAATTGCTTTGACTGACTGCTCAAATTTAAAGGGACATAGTGAAAGTCATATTGTGCAGAGTGTACTTAAGCCTTGCCAAGAACAAGAAAAAGGGAGTGGACAAAGAAGAAGTTTCCATTGGACTATAGGGAAAGAAATCAATGAGATGGGAATTAGTGGCAAAGAAATTAGCCCAGCAGTAGCCTTGTCAGTGTTACCACCATGGCTATATGACCAAATCATTCCTGATTTCTATTTGCTACATAAGGGAGGAGGGGTGACTAAAAGCCAGGTACAGGACCATATAGTGAGGAACAGTGTTGAGTTACTTGAAAAAAGTAATCAGTAACTAATTACTGATTACTTCCCCCCAAAAGTAATTCCATTACTTTACTAATTACTTACTTTCAAAAGTAATTAATTACTTAGTTACTTTTTAAAAACACGATTTACAACCTGAATAGGTAATAAAGCAATAGATCTTTCAGCCCAGTTCTACTTTCTCTGTCTAATCCATTATACAAAATGTAATCAAATGGAAAAGTCTTTTTTTTTTTTTTAAAAAAACTTGTTTTATTAGTTTTATCTTTTAACTTTATGCATCAAGCAAAGATTAAATTATATGCAACATTCACTCACTGCAAGAAATTTGTTTAACATTTAAACCTATTTTCTGCATATTCCAGCACATAAAATAAAATATATTTTGGTGTTTACACTCAGTCTTTCAAATAAATGCAAGTGAACCACAGCAGAAAATAAATTAAATCAAAGACTCAGGGGTCCTGTTGCTCTATTTTCACCTGTATAGCAGGCGGATGTTTGCCCTGGTGCAGGTGTGCCGCAGCTGTCAGTGGAAGAATCCACGAGTTTGTCTGTGAATTTCCCATTCCCTGGTAGCGTACTCGGTGCTTGCTCGGAAGTTAAGGGGTTTTTTTTCGGTGTAAAAAGAAGTTTCCTTCCCACGCAGTGAACAGCGGACACTAATGTTTTTGTCACTTTTTACGGAATCAAACTCACAGTAAGGTCAGTACTTCCACGCTCATACTCTCTCCACACTCGATATATTATCCATTGTTGATCTGCACAAAGCTGTTGCCACGGTTACGTCATTGTCATGACACACTCTCGCAAAAAATGACGGTTTTAGTAATGCAGTAACGCAGCGTGCTTATGGGAAAGTAAGAGTAATCTAATTACCTTTTTTGCAATACTTTACTCCTTACTTGAAAAAACTAATCAAATTACAGTAACGCATTACTTCCTATCTCTGGTGGGGAAGTACTCAGATTCTTTAAAGATATTTACTGATGTGTCAAAACTGTTCGATAAAAGAATGGATGTTGCATTTGTTATCCCAGAAATAAGTTTTGTGGTGAGTGGAACGAATTACAGATGATTTGGCGGTTTAGGGAACTTGTAGCATTTTACTGGCTTTGAACTGGGTGGAGGACAGTGTTGGGTAAGTTACTTTAAAAAAGTAATTAATTACTAATTACTTAGTCAATATTGTATTTAAAATACTTATCTAATTACTGTGTCAGAAAAGTAACTTAATTACTAAATAATTAGCTTATTTAGTAGCTTATTTATCACTGTAATATTCTTGTCTGCTTGTTTCAGAAAAGTGAATTGACGGGAATATGTCCATTTCATAAAACAGCCACTCGCTTCAGCCGAGTCCGACATCTTCCGCTTTAGAATACGACTATGCAGCAAACTGGCGCGAAATGACGTGCACCTGCACTACAGCGATATTAAAGCGGCAGAGTTTACTTCTACGTTTAGAAGATAAATTATTGAAATTAAATAATGATATTCAGCGACTTTAATTATTTTACAATGTAACGCAAGTACATTGTAAATAACTGTAATTAAAATACCTAAAAATGAACAGTAATTAGTTACTCTAGTTTTTCAGTGGAAAAGTAATTTAATTACAGTAACGCGTTACTGAGTAACGCATTACACCCAACACTGGTGGAGGACGCACCAATAGGGAGGTATTTGGTTTGCTCGGACTCTAGCAGCATGCTAGTGAGTATAGGTAATATGTCTTCAGACTTTCAGACTCAATATATTTATTGTATGAAATTAAACAGAGGCATAGCAGTGGGTTTCTTATGGATTCCTGCGCATATTGGTGTTGATGGCAATGAACAGGCCGATAAGTTTCCAAAAGTTGCAAAAAGAAGAAGTCATGTAGGTATGACTATAAAATACAGTAAAAGTGAGGTGAAAAGTATAATCAAGGTAAAGTTAAAGGAGAAGTGGCAGGCACAATGGGACAGAGAAGGGGAAGGCAGCTATTATTATGGCATACAGAAAATAGTTGGGCAGTGTAGAAGAAGCTGTAGAAGAGAAGAGGATATAATCTTGAGAGTGAGATTTGGTCACACGGGCTTGAATAGCACACTTAAAAAGATGGGTAAACATGACACAGGGAATTGTGACTTCTGTGGACAAGAGGAGACGTTTGAGCATGTAGTGTTGGAGTGTGATAAGTACAAGCGAGGAAGGGAAATATTAAAGGCTGAATTGCAGGAAAATGGAGTTCATCTAAGGGTAAGAGACATATTTCAACTGCGGCTCTAATTCTCCGTCCTTCCATAAGAAGTCTTTAATCTTCAGTTTTTTTTAATGAGTCACGTGGTACGACCAACTCGCGAGGCCTCGATACATCATCAACACAAACTTCCACGCGCACTCCGAAGCCTCACCGCTCCGCGGAAGGATACACCGCACATCGACAAACCGGAGCAGCCTCGCATCCTCGTGCTGAGCCGGAGGTAGGTAGCACGTATACGCCCCGCTTCCTCGTGTAACGGGCACGCACGCACGGCACAGTGGGCACAAACTGAGCTCAGACGGGAAACGTGTTTTTTTTTCTCTGTCGCGTTAAATAGTCCCACGTTCGTAAAGAAAAAGCGCTCCGGGGGGAACAGGAAATTGTCATGCTAACATACTTGTGGGGACCAACAGTTACTAACGAGGACAAAGTGTCTGTCCTCACGAGTTTGAAGTTATTTTGAGGCTGAAAATGTGGTTTTAGTGTCAGGATTACAGTTAGCATTATGTCAACGAGATGTCCTCACTAAGATATGAAAACGAGTGGTCGCGCGTGGGTTGCTGTGACCTCTGACCCTTAAAGGAGCGGGAACATTAGCTGGTGTTTTCCTGCTGACCTTACAGGCTGTAACTCTGACCTCTGTAAACTCAAACTAGGATCACAGAGATGTGTCTGCAGTCTGAGTCTGTCGTCTGTGTCAGGTCTCCACACAGCGCACTTTTTGACAGTTTGACGGTTAGCTCTTAGCTCAGTGCAAAACAAGCAGCTTCTCCACACCAGTTTGAACCGGTCAGATAGACGCACACTGTGCTATAAACTGTGAGCTGCTAAGAGAGGTCATCCTCTGTTTACAAGCTGGCTGCAGTTAACTGCTTGCAGGCTGTGGTTTCCCTATCAAAGCTACAAGTTCACTGACTCATCGGCTGATTCGTTTCAGAATAAACGACCTATGGGTGTGAAAATGTTTGAGTGTTTAAAATCACAGTGAACAGCTACAAGTACAACGCTTGAAATCAACTCCAGAGTTTTTTTCCTGCTTCCTGTATCATGACATACCAGGTGAACAGGCCTCACCTCAACATTAAACTGCTGTCAGTTATCCGGTGACTTCTGAGCCTCTGAAAATGAGACGCCTCATGACACAGTTAAGTTCAGGGGTCAGCAACCTTTAACACAGAAAGAGCCATTACCCGGTTTCCACGCAAAAGAAAACACTGGGAGCCGCAAATACTTTTTGACATCTAAAATTAAGATTACACTGTATATATTGTTTTTTACCTTTATGCTTTGTGTGAACAACTAAGGTGTGTTGCTTAAATCCATGAAGTGCTACAGAGAAAAAATGACATTTTATTTATGTAATTAACACATTTTGAACTCTTAAAGAAATATAACAAAAGTATGTTCATGGAAACATCGTCGGGTCTGCCGTGGTATGTTTACAATGGGACTTCTGCTTCTGAACCTCTGCGCACAGCGTCCAGTGTTGCCAACTCCTCAGTAAGGAAAATCGCTATTGGCTGTCCTAAAAGTCGCTAGAAGTCGCTAAATGATGTCATCGACTAATTTGCATAATTGGTTATGCTAATATAATTGTAACCTGCCTTGTAGGAGAGAAAAATAACATCGTGGAAGAGACATAAAGTAAGTTAAAAACATCCTTAATTCATTTAGATTATATTTAGAACTATAAATTAAATTTCTTTTAGCAATTATTGTTTTTTAATGTCACAATTCCAACCCTGCTCCTTTATCCGAGCTTGGACCGGCAAAAGTGACCCGAAATAGGTACTCTGGTGGAGTTACTTCGTGTGTGTGTGTTTATAAGTAGTTTTAAACCTTGTGATCCACAAAACAACATAACAGTAAAAGAAGAACTGACTGCGTTACAGTCAGTGAGGGAGCTGCGGCTTCGCTCATGCGCGATTCATTTGCAGTTTGGACGCATAGGGTGAACATCTCCTGCCCTGATAGCAGCTGGGGGAGGACTATCCTCCGCCTGTGAGCACTTTGGCATGAGCGAGGTGCCCACGCTGCTTGTTGAGAGTAACGGTGTGTTCACACCGAACGCGATAGAGGCGGCCAGAGCGTCAGGTTTACATGTAAAGTCAATGGAAAAGCGCGATGACACGCGATTGCGCGTCCGGCGAAAATTCGGAAGCAGATTTGCGTCGCGAAAACGCCAAAACTCGTGAAACACGCGTCAGTGTAGCGCATCTGGCGCGTTTGACTCGCGAAAAAAAATCACGCGCGTCAGTTTTTGTGTTGCATTTTGTGCATACGCGTGTTTCGCCTCTACCGCTCGAGTTGGAAAAATTTGAACTCCAGCGTCAAATCGCGCCGCGTCAACCAATCAGGAGCCTGGTGACGTGGCTGTAACCAGGTCAAAGGGGCAGATCAAACCAAAGCCCTTCATTCTTCAATGGAGGGAAGGCTAATCAACGCCGTAGCAAACAACCCGGAGCTGTACGACACCAGCTGCTTTCTGTACCGAGACAGGAATATAAAGGACCGAGCTTGGAGGAAGATATGTGAAGAGATCGGGCAACCTGGTAAGTTCATTCATTTCTCTTTTTACATTTTTCACTGACCCGGGGAAGCCGCACAAAAGCTAGCAAGCCACCGCTATTTTCCCACTGATGTACAAATACCGTTCTGCTTTTATGCATGTTGTCATATAGGAATATATTTGTTTATTAATAAACAGCACACAGTGGTCCGCTCATCCGTCACTGCCTCGCTTTTTCGCTGATTTTTTTTTTTTTTTTGCACAGTACAGCATTGCATTCTGCAGCCTGATTGACAATCTCCGTGTCGTGTCTCCTGCGCTTGTCAAATTATCATGTTTTGTTTTATAACCATCCCGTCCAATAGATAAAACAGCACAAAAACACCCATAACTATGACCCTCATTCGGAAATAGACACCTGCACCGCGAGGGAAAAAGGCGCACGAAAGTGGCAGGCAGATGAAGACAAAACACGGCATAATACTTTTACGTTTTGCAATCTACAAAGGTTTGCACTTTGAGAATCACATTGTGAGAACTGTGACTAATGTTCATGTGTGTGGGGGAAAAAAAGTGTATAGAGTGCGTGGCGAGGGGCTAGTTATTCTGACAACCCCTGCTGCAATAAATGAGGGACCACTGTATATACTTTCGCTATGATTATTGTATTCAACCTGTTAACATTTAATATTGTCTTGACAGAACCAACTGATTCTGCAGCAGAGCATCCCCTGTTGCTTCTCCTTGCTCCCCAGTCCTGAGCTCCTGCTGCTGCACCACAGGTATGTAATTGTAGCATCAGATGTACAGCAGCACTGATAGCTTTTTACTCGGTGGGATTCCTTGTGATCACCTTTACTAAATATCTACAACTAATCTGATTATATCCTGTTTTTTTTTTGTTTTTTTCAATGTTGAAATTAAATCTAGTAGCAGCCTTCTCATTTCTTTGTGTTTTGTGCTGTTTTACAGGCCCAGAGAGGACAGGTCCGAGGCAGATGAGGGACTGGTCCCAGGACGGTCCTTCGGCGGTGGAGCTGGCCATCCTGGTGTCCCTGAAGAGGCCACGCCGGTCTCCAATGGAGCATTTCCTCCTCAGCCTTGTTCCTGCTCTGGAGAGCAGCTGGGTCCTTTTTATTCCTGTCTCTCTGTAAATACTTATATTTTATATATTTATGTTTAATGTTTTTCTGTTTGAGAATTTAATATTATTTCAAATAAATTTTATAATGACTAATGTCTCTGTTCTACTACACAGCAAATGTTGGCACACGACTTGACACATGTAGAATTTATTTCATATTATACTAATGACAGAATATACTAATACAGTGGGATGCAAAAGTTTGGGCAACCTTGTTAATAGCCATTATTTTCCTGTATCAATCGTTGGTTGTTACAATAAAAATGTCAGTTAAATATATCATACAGGAGACACACACAGTGATATTTGAGAAGTGAAAAGAAGTTTACTGGATTTACAGAAAGTTTGCAATAATTGTTTAAACAAAATCAAGCAGGTGCATAAATTTGGGCACCACAAAAAAAGAAATGGAATAAATATTTAGTGTATATCAATGTGTGTGTCTCCTATGTGATATATGGGGTGCCTTTGTCTGGACGTGTTTCCCATCCAGAGCTCCACAGCAGAGAGGAAAGTTCCAGCGCTCCTGGAATCCCTCTGTGATGGACCGCCAGTCTCCAGGTGAAGGCACAGCCATGAAGTTGCCCACTAGACAGTCCCAGATGGCCGTCGCTACCTGGGGGGTGATCTGGCACACTGTGGACACACCGACTCTGAACCTGAACGCGATGGTCCTGAAGGAGTCCCCGGTGGCAAGGGACCTGGACAAAATTGTTCAAAATTAGTATTATGTGTACTGCAGTTACAAATACATTATTCAAATTCCAAAACACTTTTGTGATGTCAGATTTAAATTACAAAACTTAAATCTTACATAAAACATTTTGTAATTATAAGGATAATTACATAACATATATTAGATATAATATAAACAGTCAGTTGTGTTTTGTTTTAACTTTAACATATCATAATTTGATTGGTAGCAACTTTTACCCTACAGTGAGCCAATCACTCATAATTCCTAGACATGTCAATCAGGTAGGAATGAAGTAAGACATTAATAGAAATAAAGAGCTGTATGTTGACATGTAGCCCTTTCCTTGCTTAAATCATTGTTAATATTTTTGAAAAATTAACCTGTGATAAGACATAGCTTATCAAGATAGAATATGCTAGATAGAACCATATAACTAAAGATGAACCAAACTGTTCACAATTTTATCTAGCTCTCAGTTTTAAGAAAGGCTGCTGACCCCTGTTATAGAGTCTGACAGCTGCAGGGATTATATACAAATATTCAACTATACCAGAATTAAACCAGGTCTAAATAAAAAAAAAAAAAGGAGTGAGTATCACTACAAAGATTACCAACAGTGGTCCTCATACCAGAGTTTGATATCAGCAAACACAGAGCATACATTGATATGACACCACAGCCATGCTATCATTGCTAACACTGATAACAGCATAAATTGAATTAAATCGGGACTTGATGAGAACTGTCGAGTATCACTAGAAATATTATAAACAGTCGTCTCCATACCACAGTTTGCTATCAGTAAACACCGACGGCATTCACTGTTAGCATACCACAGCCATGTTAGCAGTGTATAAACGATAGTTTAGCATATATTAGCACAGGTATCAATAAAGGACTACCGTATTAAACACTTTTACTAACCTCAGGCAGATGGACAGGCGCTCTGCAGGTGGGATTGAGCGCCTGTAGTTGGTGTCTAGGCGGGCGATTCTGGGACCGACGCGGGACAGCAGGTCCTCAAACTGGGCGAGTGAAAGACGGTGATATCGCTGAAATCGGCCGTCATCCAGGCGCAGCTCCTCGAGCAAGTGGTGAAACTCACCAAACTGCTCACGCCTCTGGAGGACCTGATGGACCCAGGTACGGCGAGGACGTCCTTAACGCCGCTGCTCTGCTCTCCACAGTAAATAGAGAAGGGAGACTCTCTCTTCAAACGCTAGCTCGACAGCTGCCATCTAGCAAAGATACTGTCTGGCACAACTTCCTCCCACATCCCTCCACATTTCCGGTTCACGCGCGTCAAATATGCAATTTGACGCGCGATGGATTTTCTTGGACACGCCTTGAATGTGCACGCGTCAAATTAGGGGCGTTTGGGGCGTTTTCGCTCGCGCCTATCGCGTTCGGTGTGAACACACCGTAATAGTGATACGTGCTTTCACGTCAAAAAAATTGTCATAAATAAGTCTCCAATAACACCAGAAAAAGTCGCCAGATTTGTCGCTAGTCGCTTTTTAGAAAAAAGTCGCTAAGGGGTCTGAAAACTCGCTAAATATAGCGACAAAGTCGCTAAGTTGGCAACACTGACAGCGTCTGCAAATCGGGGCTTTCATCTTTACCCAGGACTGTAAGCTGTCATCTGTGAAGCGTGAGCGGTGTTTGTTTTTAACATAGTTAAAAAGAACATAGTCAACAGCTGCTGACATAATGTGGATCCGAAGATCCATAATGGCCTACCTGTGGTTGAAAGTCTCGATAAATGCACGGCGTTTCACCGGGTACACCGGCTTCTGCGAGTGTGACTTCTATTTGAGTGATGAAAAATAATAAAATATAATTTTATTTTATATTTCAATATCACAATAATCTTCCAATTAGAAGTACAAGTTTAAAAAAAAGAAAGAACTAACATAAATAAATACACTTCAGCTAGAGCTGGGCGATATAAGATTTTTCATATCACGATATGTTTTTTTCATTTCAGTCGATAACGATATATATCACGATATAAGCCAAATAACTATATTTGTAAGATTTAAATGTGCCGTTGCTCACAAGTAAAATGTGAAATAATTAGCAGCTTGTTTTAATTTAAATATTTATTTCCCATAATAAGTTCAACAGGGTAGATGTACTTAAGGAACATGAGACTTCAGTTTCAGATAATAAAGGCAAATATTGCAAACTACACAAAAGGTAGCCGCTAAAGCGTTTAAGTTTCAAAATAGAACAAACAAACAGACCACTAAATTGTCAATTCCACTTAGAAACAAATTTTAATTCTAAAATAAATCTTAGGTCGTTTTACAGAAGAACAGACAAAATTGACTAACTTTTGTCAATATCAATAAACTGAGAACTAAAAGGAAATTCTCATCTCTCCTTGTTGCATAGCTTAGCTTTTCAAACAGTTTTAACAGTTACTTTAGTCTGACAAAAGCCGAATGACGAATTAGCGCTTTCAGTCAGAGATTGAGCATGCACGCTTATTGTATTTCCAGACTTGCTTTCGGCACAATTACAGTGCGCGCTACTCTGTTTTTGTCAGACTTGAAATAGCCGAAATACCTTCACACTGCGGAACTTCTGTGGCCTTCCGTTCGACAAGCTCTCCGGAATTGGAACCATCATCTGTTTTCTCTTCGGTAACCTTCGCTCACGCTCTCGGTTGATTTTCTCTAGTCGGCAAACTCATTTCCTCCATTACCAGGCGGCACGGCTGCAAAAACAAATACACATGTGCGCCTTGGCAATTGTGCTGTACGTAACAAGTCACGTGACGTGCCGCTGCGGCTGTGATTGGTTCAGCTCTGCGCTACTTAATTTGGATTGGCTGTTCTTTTTTTTTTTTAAGAGGACAAGAGAGATGAGGCCTATTGCAATAGTTTAATTTTCTATCGAGAAAAGTTATTTCGCAGTACATATCGTTATCGTTTATCGCCCAGCTCTAACTTCAGCTAAATACTTCTAATTTATTTTCCCAAACCACGCGGAGCCGCAGTGTACGGATAAAGAGCCGCAGGTTGCCGACCCCTGGTTTAGTTAAACGCCCTAAATAACAGTTGAAACTTTGCACTTAAGTCACATGTTAACGTTTATCTAAACTCCACTGTGGTGATGTACAAAAATGGTGTGACTGTCTAAGAACTGTAGGAATAAATAATCCAGCATCTAAATCTTTATTTCACAGCTCACAGGTGGAGGTGACGTATCTGAGGAGGAGGAGGAAGGCTGGCAGAGGTCTGGACCACTGAGGAACAGAGGCAGCAGGAAGGCTTCACTCAGAAAGGTGCAGTTCTGCAGCACTGTATACATTCAAGATTCGAGAAGTTTATTGTCTGCAAAACACAAATTGTTACTCAGAGCAATGAAATTCCTACTTTAGAGGTTCCCTTCACACACTAAAAGAAAGTAATAATAAGTAAACGGTGCTTCTTAGATCTTGTAGCTTATGTATGAGTGTAACATAATTTAAAGTGCAAGTAGTTGCAACACTGTCACAGTGATAATATATACAGAATATGCAATATTAAGGTGTATATGTAGAGATATGTGCAAAAGTGCAAATTTACAGTTATGGATAAACAGTTGGTCGTAGTCAGTGATCAGTAGCCTGATGGCCCGTGGATAGAAACTTTTTTTTAGTGTGGTTGTCCTCGCTTTCACACTCCTGTAGAGTCCGTCAGATTGAGGAGTGTGATCACGTGTGCTGTGGGTGGATGCTGTCCTTGGTGGTCAATAATCTCCTTAGTTCTCAGCATTAAGGAGAGATTTTCCATGCACCAGGACACCAGCTCAGCCACTCTTCCCTGCAGGGCTTCTCCCACCAGAAGTGATCAGGCCGACATGGTTGTGTTGTTAGCAACTTAATGATGGGTGTTGCTCTTGGAGGGGACACAGTCAGGGGAAAACGGTGTACAGGGTGGACTGAGCTGGGGTCTAATGTGTCTAGGATAGCTTCTTTAACACACGTTAACTATATACATTTATTACAATATACATAATTATCACGTTGACACAATGATATCATCTCAAAACTGACGGCTCTTTCTGAGGTTATCCTCCTCAGAACCTTGCAACCTCATCGAATCACAGTGAGTGAAGAGCTCTGTGTGCTCGCTGGTAGAATCCAGAGGTGGGTCGAGTATCCAAAAATGTACTAAAGTAAGAGTAGCATTACTTTAAAATATATTACTCAAGTAAAGTGAAAAGTTGTCGTCAAAAAGTTACTCAAGTAAGAGTAAAAAAGTACTTGGTGAAAGACTACTCAAGTAGTGAGTAACTGTTTGAAATGTCGATTTATTTTTTTAAATAATGCTATCAGACAACAAAACAAATAATATACAAATTTTAGTATTTTCAAAAGGATATATGTAAAATATCACAAATAAGGCACAACAATCTAATTCCAGATTTCAGTTTTCACAACATAAATCCTTTTTAATCAATATCTACAGTAAATAATAAATAATAAACGTGCAAACAATTTCCAGTGACAAGATATGCTGTAAACTTTATAATTTTTGCTCCAAATGGAGACCTGTGGAAAGATGTAAGGTTTCAAAAGATTTAGGTCTGGTCATTATAGTGCTGTATACATGCAAGCTGCAGATGTTTGGCAAGAAGATTGATCACACTGGAGATGTTTTTTACTGTTACTTGTTGAAACAAAATCTTGTCATTCATATCCCGCAAAACAGTTTGCAGTGAATTCCAGATTAAGTTTAAAATAAGAACGCATGCAAGGCTAAGCAGTGCTAGCCAATAGATCTCCTGTTTGGCTGTTACTCTGGGAAAAGACGAGAAAGACAGTGATGGAAGCCGTGACTTGAGCTGCAATGTAGCCTCTTAATCTCAATTGTACGTTTGTACAATATAATTATCACGTTCGTACAATATAATATTTATATTGTACGAACGTGATAATTATGTATATTGTAATAACATGGTATTATATAGTTATAACGTGATATAGCTCTATTTTTCTTTTGCCTGGGTGGCAGCTCTATGCTTCTGTATCCGAGGCTTTTCAATGTGGCCTCACAAAATTATCATGACTACAACAGCCATGAAAAGAGTTGGATGGACATTGCTGCTCAATCACAGCTGCCTGGTTAATGTTTTTCATTAGTAATTTAGCAAAGTTGATGGTGTGTGTGTGTTTCTGTGTGAGTGAAAGACAGAGAGAGGGAGATCAAGAGACAGATTTTAACCCGCTTCCTTCGCAAGCAATCGAGCAGTTATTACCGCCAACAAAGCGCAGGCCCCGGTACATAGCTGCCATAACCCAGCAGTACACTGACTTCATTTACTGAGGTTATATTTATCAGGTTTTTATTTCCTGATGTTCGTATGTGTCCTACGTGTTTCAGTCACCAGACATGAACAGAGATGAACGCATTAGTTCGTCGCAGATCAAAGTGGAATGAAAGTGATTGGTTGAACATGTGTTCGTGATCTGTGTTGTCTGCATTTTCATCAGTGTAAGAGACTCAGCAGCAGATTAAAATAACATTTATACATTTAATAAATCACCAAATGAATACACGCAAGACAAGATCGAACCTGTTCCGACAATTGGAGTTTGTATTCCCTCAGCTGCAGACTCGCTGCTGTTTAAATGTTTGAGAGGAAGATTAGATATAAAGCAAACGTCAAACATAGACTCAGTCTGCGTTCACATTTGATATGAGGCCAGGACGTATAGTGGCTGTGTCCTGTTTTAAGATCATACATGTAAAATTGTTGTCTGACCTCCGTCGATCCAGCCGCTCAGAGTCCGTGGTTACCATGGTTACTGTATAAGCAGCTGTAATTTAAACAGCTGGCACAGCGGAAACTTACCGGCGACATGAGGGTTTATGTTTGTCATTGCAAAAGAACTGTCTGAATGGTTAACTGAAGTTAACTTGGATAAATTATAGTTAAGGAGTATCACAGATTACTAGGAATGGGTATCGTTTAGGTTTATCCGATACCAGTACCAAACCGGTGCTTAAACAGTGCTCGAACCGGTGCTCAACCGGTGCTTAAAGAATGGAGAACACAAATTGGTCAAAACTTCTCATGTTCAGCTGTTTTTTTTGTAAAAAGATAACAATGTTAGCCTTTTCTGCAGCTATAGGGCATATATGGTATCACTCTTGGCTGGAAGCAGTGCTTAAACAATTGAAAAAACACAAACTTTGTCCAAAAACCTCTCATGTTTAACTGTTTTTCACTTTTTCTTTGGTCATTTTAGCCTTTTTGGGCAGGGTGAAGGGAGCATCTGCCATCAAACAAGAAGACAGCCGCATGTAACTACGGTGGTGTTTGCTAGTTCACCTTGCGTGCATTAATGCAATAATGTGTTTAGCGTACTCAACGTAAATTACACATGAACAACATTAAGCTACTCACGCAGAGGAGAATGGCTGCTGCTGCCATCATCATCCGTCATCATTTCTGCTACACTGGCAGGGCTAGGGGCCAGGACTGTACTCTTCGGGTTCTTGGGGATGTTGTTTGCTGTTGCAAACTCTGCTCCTCTCGGTGGAAACGCGCCTTCTCTTTTCTCTTTGTATAAAACATTTTAAAAGTCAGTTTAATCTCAAAATTTACTGTTAAATCCAAACACACCAGATAAAGAAAAGCGAATGGTTCAGTCTAACACATGTGCCAGTGAACCATTAAACGTCTGTAAGACTATGCAGTTATGAAACGTAACTTTAACCTCAGCCAAACTGATGTGCTCAGTTGTAAATAAAACAGCAAAGTAAACGTGACCCGACAGACAGAACCTGAGTGAATTAAGTCCAGTGTTGAACCACTCAGAGCTAAAACTCAGGTGAGGTTCAAAGCTGTGTGCCGGTGAAGCGCTTTGTAGGGCAACAAGCTCCAGCAGCTCTGCGCTCGGGAAAAAAACTACATTTACTTATCTTGTGCAGAAAATGTGCCGACATTGCGCCGACTGCCCAGTTAAACTGTGACTATACCAGGTAACGTGGGCCTGTTTCTTGAATTAGCAGCAGGTGTTAAACAGCTGACAGGTGAGGAGGAGGATGAATGCAGGTAAACTGAGGGCCTGTTGAGCTGATCGCTGGTGTCGTGAGAAAAATGTCAGCTCGTTCTTTATGTTACTGAAGCACAGACACAGAAGACCAGGCGGAAAGAGACGATCTTTCGGTGAAACTGAGAATCTGCGAATGCAACATGTGGAATATGTAAACAACATATTCCACATGTTGCTTTGAGCTTGTTACACTCTGTCAGCTGACTGTTAGCAGAAATAGTGACATCTCTGAAAACATCTGAGCACTTTTGTAAACGCAGGGGGTGGGTTCTGATGATCGATTCATCGATTAAAATCGATTCTAGCTTGGATAACGTGATATCGATTCATTAAAATCCTGAATGGATTTTTAATATAAATTTATTTTGCCCGAAAAGCCAGAATCTCAGGTTAAACCTCACAAATTTTCAACAACACCAAACAGCTAAAACAGTAAATGAGAGCAGGTACATGGATTCTGCACAAAGACGTAAACACAAAGCGCGAACCACCGACGGATCAGAATCAGTGAGATGTCGCCTTTCTCACGGTCGGGGCTGAAAGCCGACAGCTCGCTGATTCTGATCTGTCGGCGAGTCCGTGCTTTGTGTTATGTCCTTTTTGCACTGATTCTAAAGCTGTTAGTTTTATCTCTCTCCAAACAATATTGACTGAACCAGCAGCAAAAGAAGATCCAA